>NC_056729.1:757760387-757815387 GCF_019279795.1 Protopterus annectens | reverse complement strand
TGTCCTCTGCATTATTCATGTAAGGATGCTTATCTCACACAGACATCCTCCCATTGTTATGTCACTTTGTATGACAGACATAGACAACACACTTTTAATGTACAGTCCGTACTGTTTGAGTTGTGTTTGGTATTGCTGCTACAATCATCTTCCATTAACATGCCCTCCTCTGCTGTCCATAAGGGAGTTTCACCTGTCCTCTTCCCTGCATTCATTCTTACAATTCATCTGTGTGTCCCTATTTAACATACATACTTCCCCTGAGTGATCATTTTACATGACTGTCCCATGTTCTGTTATAGATAATTAACACAACTTCAGTACAGAATGCCAGGAATAGGATATCACAGTACTCTGCACTCTAGGTACACTGTGCTATACTGTGTTTGGACCATATACTTCACATTCATACATCTCAACTGTCCAGATATTCCCAGGATGTACAAATGTGTTTCTTATCAAATTTGTGGCTTTCTGCCATATCACTGGGATGATATCTGCATTGATGTAACTCAATATTACATACATTTGAGTGCATACCTCTCAGCTGTCCTGATTTGTACAGAATGCTCAGATTTTGTCTCATATTTGTGATCTTTTCCTCATTTCATTTTTGGTTTCAGGCAAATCATTGGCATGTCATTGTGGAGTGAAGTCAGAAACTTATGACTGACATTTGAGTTTCAAACTTCATGCTCTTCAGGCAGTTCATGCTAATGTACACACTATTTATTCTATCAACTTTCTAAGTTTGGAAGTTCAATATTAAATATTTGTCTCTATTTTTGGCTTTTGTCCCCCCATTATATATGCCTTTGTCCCCCATGTCTTGCTCAAAGGGGATGACAGGTATGTTTGAGTTTCATTCCACCACATGTGTGTGACATCTATGGTAATTATGTCCCTCTTTCTGGTTAAATGTCCTTGGATTATGTTGATCTTTGTAGAAATATGTTGAACTAACAGATTTACAGCTATCTGTGAAGCCTTAGTGGCCGCAGTGGCACTCCATGCAAACCCATGGACTGTAGGTGCACTGTTTTACAAGAAATTGATATCTGCATTTGCCTACACAGTTTTGCCAGCCCTGAAACCTAGCTTAGGCATTTTGCATTTCAATAACATGCATTGTGCACTGCCGCTTACAGCACATCATGCCAGTAACATGTATACTCCGTGTAAGGTCTGTGCAAAACCTATAGAGACTTTATCAAATCCTGGGGCTTAATTAACAGTGCATTCTTCATGCATAGTGCTCGTGATACTTTGGTGAATGTCTGTCTTGGAAAATACTCTAATTTATCAAACAGTAATAATCAAACATTCCCAGAGTTTGCAAACTAGATTATTCAAATGAGTACTTATGACTTTGAGAAGTTTTGCTACAAAGTGAGTGCATATATGGACACAACTATTGTCTCCAAATTTGTAAGTAGCTTTGACCTTACCTACCTATAAAAAAGACTAAACTAATGCATCACTTATGTAAATTTTGCAGGATAATTCCTTAATCCTGAATCCTTTGATTCCATCATAGCGGATGTTCATTTTTTTATGTTGCCTGGTTTCATACAATCCATTTACTCCTGCATAGTCTGCTTGGCTTTTTTCCCACATTCAGCTCTTGATCCCTGAATAAGTTCGTAAGTTTTATTCTTTCACTCATATGAGTTGTTTTCTTCTACAACTTTCTAGTGATAACTTTTTTAACCACTAGTAAGAGCAGTAGAACTGCCAGCTTGTCACCATGCTTCATACCTTCTACAATCCATACCAACTTAACATCATGTATTTTCTCCTTGAATATCATACCTCATCCAGGAATTGTCTTATCAGATGCTGTCTGTTGTCATTAAAATGATAAAATCTCAAACGGCAGCAGAAATATGATTCTAGTCTCCTGTTCTGGTTCTGTGCCTTTATAAGCCTCATTATTCTTTAATTTGCTTCTCATTTTTGAACTGAGGTTGAGAGGTATGAAAAAAATTGTGCTGTGGATATAATATTTTAAACTTAATACTGTAGTGTTTTAAGAATGTCTTTGGAACTAGGCTTGGGTTATGCAAGTACATTCAACAGATGAACTTAACTAGGATATGTGGAGGAGGGGGTGGGGATTATAATAGTTTGCACTGTATGCATTTATGTGATTACACAGTTGTGTGTGTGTATATGTTTGTGTGTATGTGTTTGTGTGTGTGTGTGTCTGTGTGTGTGTGTGTGTGTGTGTGTGTGTGTGTGTGTGTGTGTGTGTGTGTGCATGTATGTATGTATGTAAGTACATGTGCATGTCTGGGGATTGTAATAGTTTGCACTGTGTGTTTTGACATCAGTGAAGCAATATTACAGTTGTTATCTTAGTATTCATTCATTTATTTGTGCATGTGCATGCATACATACTATATGTATCTAGCAACAATTAGCTGATATACAGTATGGCAGATATTACTGATGTATTAATTCATTCACTTCATTACATTCAGACATTTGAGCTGCAGACAGACAATGTGGCTGGTGTGTGTGTGCATTTGTGTCCAGGGGTTGTAACAGTTTGCATTGCATTTTCCTGACAGCAGTGAGCTAAACTTTATTACTTTGGTTAGTATTTATCTATTTACTCTTCTGTGTGTATGCATGACATTCTGGATATATATGTGTAAATGTTTGTCCCCTGGATTTACTATTCCTCCGTGCAGGACTAGATTAGTCCTGCACGGAGGCGGCCATTTAGGAGCAGGAGGGCAGCGCACCATGCATAGTAATGAGGTGCACTGCCTGAGCTCCTAGACTTACATGGAGTGTGTAAGAGTGCAGGGGGAGTGTCTGAGAGCAGAGCTCTCAGAATATACACACCCCCACAATGAAGAACACCAGAAAGGGGTATAAAATGAGCGAGACCACTCACAGGTGACCGCATATCCCCACCAACAGTCCCCCTTTTGTACAACAGCAATAGTAAATATGAGTAAAATGAAGAAACCCTTTAATTTATTTTTTAATACGATTAAAGCTAACCGTAGGTGCACTGCTGT
Organism: Protopterus annectens; assembly: GCF_019279795.1. NCBI lineage: Eukaryota > Metazoa > Chordata > Ceratodontiformes > Protopteridae > Protopterus > Protopterus annectens. The sequence goes on along the minus strand of NC_056729.1, from coordinate 757,812,355 downwards.
GCCTATTGCTTAGCCTCGGTTAATGCAGCTTAAATGGCTGAAGAGGATAACAAGGAAAATATGTGCAAATGAAGCAGCATAGCAATAGTGTAGTGGGAAGCGCATTTGTCTTATGAGCAGGCATTCCTGGTTCGAGTCCCACTGTAGAACTTTCTATGGCAAAGCACGTTATGATCAATATTTATGCTGTGAAACTCACTAAATAACATATTTTTTATAAATTGGAGTACTGCAGTAAATGCACATATGAGGTGTCAGTGTCATAATGAATAAGGCACTAGTAAGCAGGTTTAAGCACAAATAAGCATATTTAAGCACTAGTAAGTGGGCTTAAGCCCGTTTGCATAGCGGTAAGCAATGCCTACACCAGCTAGGCAGTTCTAAAGCTAACTCTCAATAAGCAGATGTAATGGCAGGTTAGCAGTGCTTATCATCACGCAAACCGACTTACAACAGCTCAAAAGTGCCTTAATCACTCTGTATCTAATGGCCCTTGTTCTGCCCATCAACAAAATAAACAACCATGCAGGTCTCAAACCCAGGACCCTATAGACCATAGTCACATTAGATAACCACCAAGCCATTACAGAAGTACAACTGAATGAGGTATCAGCAAACAAGTCCACACCATAGTAAAACCAAACTGAAGCTGAGAAAGGAATCAGTATACAGTCATATGTTCCATAACCCACTAAATAACATAAATATGTAAACTGGAGTACAGCAGTAAGCCCAAAAGTGAGGTGTAATTGTAACAGAGTGTTGAAGTCCTCAATAAAACACAAGGACTCCATAGAGTGTACATACACATTAATCATGGCTACCAGGCAGATATATAAGATGCAATGAATAAGATATCAATGCCAAAAAGGAAATATAATGCAAAGTCTAATGTAAGCAATGCTAAGCATTGCACAGGCCAGCTTAGAAGGTGTAAGCAATGTGTAGACAAGCTAATTAATTGTGCCCAGTGGTATACCCCTTTAAACAATGCCAAACTTAGGTAAGCAGGTTTGCCCATACATTAACCTTTTCTAAACTGGCCAGTCATGAAAAAGTGCGGGAAATTAGCCCTACTTAAACGCAAGAGGCAGGAATAAATCTCATAACAGGTTGTAGCTTCCCCTTGCAGGCACTATGGCAGTAAGGGGAGAAGGTGTGCGCTTTTGGGTGCAGCTCTGGTGCATCCAGGAGTCCAAGGTCATGGCAGGACTCTTAGTTAAAGACCATGCCCAGAGACTGCTGCAGAGCCAGTAGCAGGGCTCCCAATATAAGGCCCAATATGAGTTGGGCATACAATATAAACATGAATATCTGGTTATGAATAGTGACTATAGTTTGATATAAATAGATCTTATATGTCATTTCCTCAAGATTATACTCGAGAATAACATCTTCACCTATGATGGGGACTTGTATGTCCAGTGTGATGGCGTAGCTATGGGCATGTCATGTGCCCATAGCTATGCCAACATGTTTTTAGCACACTGGGAACACACTGTCCTTTTTCAGAATGATATGTATATGCAATATGTTATGTTTTATTGTCATTTCGTGGACGACCTCTTCCTAATTTGGACAGGAACTCAGGCACAGATATTAATTTTTAAGAATCAGATTAATACCTTAACTGAATGTCTAAGATTTACCATGGCCTCATCTAGTAAAAGAGTGGAATATCTCGATCTATATATAGAGAGACTACATAATGGTTCTATAAACAAAGGGGTATTTAGAAAACTCTGTCATATGAATTCTTTATTATGTAGACAAAGTATGCACCCAAACTATGTCTTTAGAAACTTAATAAAAAGACAAGGGATGAGACCCTCAAGGCTAAACCCCACAGAAGAAGGCATCAAGAATGAAATTGTTGGCTTAGAAAAGAGGTTGACAAAGGGGGGCTATCACACCAATTAAATTAAGAGAAATTTAAGTGATGTCACTAATCTTAGGGATAGTAGGGCCCAACCATACTATGGACCACAACAGAAAGCCACTGTAGAGTCTGTCAATACCTCAGTAAATAAACAATTGAAAATTCCTTTGTTTTATACATGTGATAACAAAGAGCTGAGGGAAGTGTTTATGAAGAATTGGTTCATACTTACAGTGGACTCTGATATAAATAGTCTCCTAGGCACAAAACCCAGTTTCTTGTATAAAAATAAGAAGAATTGAAAAAGACTGCTTTGTCATGGAAAAAAATGCAGAAACACATAAAGCGGTGGTACAGTAGTAGCATTGTTACCTCACAGCAAGAGGTTCTCCCGTTTGATTCTCGGCTTGGCTTGGGAGTACCTTCTGTGTGGAGTCTGCATGTCCTCCCCGTGGTTGGGTAGCGTTTGAAAGACATGTGTGCGTAAATGTGAATGTCTTCGTTGAACGTTGAGCTGGCACCTTGGTGTTTCATAAAAATCTACTGCCAATCATTAGCGGACCAGAGTTCCTCTGTGGCGACCCCTTACCGGGGAAAAAGCCGAAAGACAAACAACATAAAGATAAAGAATACAGTACTCAGCCCTGTGGTAAATGTAATTTTTGTTATACATTAATACCAGTAATAAATTTGTACATCCAGATACAGGTCAAGAATTTACATTTACTTCAGCAGCTACTTGCTTGACATCTCATGTGGTCTACTTAGCAGATTGTGAATGTTGCCACTGATTTTTTGTTGGTAAAACCAACAAGTTTTTAAAGATCATATAAGAGAACATCTTTATAATATTTGTACTAAAAGTGAGCATAATCCTCTGTCCAAATATTTTATGCAAGAAGGGGAGACACATAAATTTAAATTCAGAGTTATAGAGGTTATTGTATCAACTATTACAGAAGGTGACATCAGACATTTTACTGAAAATAGAGAGGCATAATGGATAATAGCCTTTAGAGCAGACAAAGGAAGAGGACTCAATGAAAAAGCCTCTATTAAACCTTACCTAAAGAATAGGAAGATGAAAAAGTGAAGTCAGAAACTCAAATTATTTGATTTTGGACTTCTACAGTTGTATTCTGGCTATATTATAAATCAGTGCAAGTTATATGTGTTATAACTGTGCTGCATAACCTCTATATATTTTGAACTATATTCTTGAATTGTGTTCTTGAATTGTATTTTTGAATTGTGTTTTGAGCAAGCTGTTGCTGTGCATTTATTATTTTATTTCTGTATAAATTAGTGCATGTTATATGCGTTATATTTGTGGTGTATAACTTTAATACATTTTATATTGAGCAAGTTGTTGCTGTGCTTTTATCATTTTACTTCTGCATTTTTACCTTTGCTTTTATTTTTGCATTTTTGTATAAATATTTAAATTAGACACATGACCATGTAAGAAGTGTTCTGATTGGTAATGCATTTTGAAATATTTGAAGGTAGTATATAAGGAAAGGAAAGGTGTGTTTGTTCTTGAAGGTCTGAGGAAGCTATCTAGTGAAAGCGCTTACCGTTTTTGTGTCACTCAAATAAATGAACTGTGAGTTGTGAATTTTACACAACTTGTTGTTACTTGGATAAATCCTTCTGTTTGAAGAATATATGCTGTTTGAATTTTTCCGACAAAGGCCTGGTTGCCTCATTGTAATCCTGAGTCTTGGTTTGATTTTCCTGCTGAATTTTATCAATGAGGCATTTACCCCGTGGAGAATAGTCCATTTTGTGGTGTGCTACAACTTTATTATTCATACTACACTTTGTGGGGACTTGGCAGCATCACAGAATGATGGTATTGACCTTGCTTATAATCCTAAAAGTGACTCTGAGATAAATAAAAATGTTTCTGAAAGATGTACACAATATATCCAGAAGGAAAGGAATCTACTACTCCAGTTTGACATTACTCCTGGAGATGTGGAATTTATAGGTGTGGGAGAAGAGGCTAAACAGCTACAACAGGCAGTCGAAGGGCTGGAACAAGACGTTTTTTAAATTAAAATGTTTACAAGCACAACGTCTTCATTTTGAAACTTGCCTTGCAAGGAAAGTTGTTCCTCATGGACTACAAGTGTTTAATATGCCAGCGCAGGGGTCACAATATCCTGAATTACTTGGATGCTGGCAAAAAAATCAACTTAGAGGTAAGCGCAAGTTATATGAGACTGTTAATTGATTTCTTTCAACTTGAAGAGGAGAGGCTGAAAGAGCGTTTACAAGACAAACAGAGACATTTTTAGTAAATATTCTGAGACTGTTGCTAATCCTTTAATTGAAAGCATGTTGGACAGTGTAGCTGTATATGAACATAAAATAATATAGCAGAAAAAGATTAAAATCACTAAAGACTTGACTGATTTTAAAAATGGACATGTCTTTATGTGGCCCAAGAATAGGCCACGTTCAGAGTATCAGGATAGTACACATGATGTTACTGATACAGCCATTGTACAAATGAATATGGGGCCTATTGAAGCTGCTATGCCCAACATAAATGCATGTTCTGTTGTAGTCAATGAATGTATTGGTATTGAAAGTAATGCTGATAGAAATGATAATGTGAATGATAATATCCATAACAGGAATTTATATCCTGTAGTAAAAGTAAATAATGCTTTATTAAATGAGCAAGAAAGGGTAGTTAGACCTAAGACCACCACAGTGAATTTAAATGAGAATACTGTAGGATCACTCAGTAATGCCCCCCTTTTTCCCCTGCCTATCAATACATTCAGAGGTATGAGGAAGCCCAGGTCGATGAGCCGAGGCCGCCAGAAAAGGAAATTTTCTGGAGACAAGAATGCCAACCAAACAATCAAGGAAATGTGGGGCAGAATGGAGAGTCATTGATTTGGAACATCTTCAGCTATAAATTAACTGCTGATGAGACTAATGTCCTTGAAAAAGGTTTAAATTTCATTCCAAGTCATGATAGTACCTTAGCTGACACCATTTTAGATTTAAAAATATTTTGCAGAAATGTTATGCTGTGTTTAGATTTTGGAAGTAACTAATGAGTATAGGATGATGTTCAAGAAACTGAGTACATATGTCCCTAACAACCACCTTTTGGTGGATGCATATTTTAAGTTAACAGAAGAACTGTACAAGTTATATGGTAATAAAAAGAAATCAAAAGCAATTAAAAATAAGAACAATCTGAATTATATAGAGAGAGAGAAACACTAAAAAGGCTACAAAGTAACTCAGAAATCATTATCAGACCAGCTGATAAAGGCTGTCCAATTGTCATTTTAGACATGAAACAATATATTGCACTCATGAGAGAAATGCTAAGTGATGAAATGTTTTACAAGTTAGTACCTATAGATTATGTTCATCAAGTGATGGACTATTTCTGCCACTTTACTGGATGATTTAAGCAGTGGTGTTATTAATGAAGAACTTTATAAATATTTAAGAGTGGAGAATCCTTTGATCCCAATAATACAGGGCTTACCTAAAGTACACCAACATAGCAAAAAACTCCAGTGAGACCTATAGTGGCAGGTGCAGGATGGGCTACAGAGCCACTCTCTTTGTTTCTAGAAAAACATCTACACTCAGTCATTGAAAAAAATAAAATAGTTTTAAGAGACACTAAACAAATTCTCATTGATTTATATGAGAATACGAATTTAGAGAGAACTCAAGGAGAAACCATTTTTGTCACATTAGACGTCCGATCACTATTTACTATCATACAAAATGAGTTGGGCAAGCAATATATACATGAATATCTGGTTATGAATAGTGACTATAGTTTGATATAAATAGATCTTATATGTCATTTCCTCGAGATTATACTCGAGGATAACATCTTCACCTATGATGGGGACATATATGTCCAGTGTGATGGCGTAGCAATGGGCAGGTCATGTGCCAATAGCTATGCCAACATGTTTTTAGCACACTGGGAACACATTGTCCAGTTTAAGAATGATATGTATATGCAATATGTTATGGGCAGGATTCACGAAGGCTTGCACGGAGTCTAAGAGTAGTGTAAGACTCCATGCAGCCTTCGCGATCCAGGAACAGCCCTAAATTCTGTGTAAGAGACCAGCTAAAATGTCTCTTACACGGAGTGGGCGTGGATATGCTAATCACCTCACTTGCAGCCCAAAGGCATGCAAATGAGGTAGATTAGTGATCCAGGAAGCCCAAAGCAGCCCATGTAAGAGCCGTTTTAGCTGCAGAAATGTACTCAGTTGACAACTGAGTATGTTTCTGCAAAAAACACAATGGAGCCATGTCAGCTCCAAATAAAGGGTGCATATGTGTCAGGCAGCATGCCAATGGGCAAATATGTAGCCATTGGCAAGGTACCCCGATGCAAATATGAAAAATAAATATTTTTTTTTCAGTGATTGCCGATGTTTAAACGCAGCGAAGCCCCGCGCAAACGGGCTGCGCTGTATAAAACATAAAAATGAAGGTTATAAACCCACAAATGTGGGTTTTATGCAATACATGGATTTACAATGCAGGGACCAGCAGACCAAAAACAACATGGCCACCATTTAGTGGTTGCTAAGGGGGGGGGGCTGAGTCTAAGACATGTAACTAAGCATTAGTAGGCAATCTGATGTAAATGAGTGTTAGGATACTGAATTCCACTGTCACATAGCAAATGAGCACATTCTGAGTAGTGTAAGAGATACATAAGGGGGAGGAATAGAGTAGGAGATAGGTGACATCACAGGGGGGGAATGGTAGAAAGAAATGCAGTTCATTGGAGGTCAGTGTTACATGACAGATGTCAGACATGTATCATGGAAAGAGGGGTGCCACAACATAAGCATGGGAAAGTCAAGAAATGGAAGGTGTACACTGTTGCTTACACCAAAGTTTCTTGCTAGGCGTGCATGCGCACGTGTGCGTGCCATGAAGCGCGAGTAGGGCAGTGTGTGCGCGTGTAAGGCAGACTGAGCATGTGGGAGCCAGTTGGCAGACTTGTAAGACTGTTTGTGCTAGTGTGCGCGCGTGTAAGGCAGACTGAGCATGTGGGAGCCTGTTGGCAGACTTGTAACACTGTTTGTGCTGGTATGTGCGTGTTTTAACCCGAATAAGCATATTATGAACCGTGTAAGCATGTGTGCGTGCGTGTAAGACACTGTGAGTGTATTTCTGCTGGTATGCGCGTTGCTCCCCCCTGAGGAAACAGAAAGAAAAAAGGAAGCAACATAATTAGTAGGAAGCTAGCAGGTAATACTGCTGGAGCTAGCAGGTGAAAATAATTAGAAGCAGGCAATTTCACAGGCAGAATAGTAGCTCAGCCAAGCACTTAAACCTCTGCAAACAGCAGTGCAGGATGTTTCTCTCAAGAGACACTGCAAGACAAGAGTAAGCTATTAGAAGTGAAAACTGGAAAAGCTGAACTCAGAGCAGAAATGCTAGAGGCTGCCATAGCTGTCATAAGGAGACATAGGCTACTTGCTGAGGGTGGTGACAATGCAAATGGTGCCAGACAACCCACAGTGAGGAGACGGAGAAGAATGTACAGGCCCAGGGTCACCTACCACGGGTTACATGAGCTGGAGATAGTAGAGCGCTATAGAGTGGACAGAGACCTCCTGCAGCAAACTGTCGAGCTGTGTAGGCCACGGCTCACACACAGAACCAACAGAGGGGAACCCATCCCAGTGGAAACCAAGGTATGTGTTGGCATAAGAATACTAGCAACAGGTACCTTCCAGAGACCAACTGGTGATATGATGGGGATATCACACGCATCAGCCTCCAGGGTAATGCACCAGATCCTGGATGCCATGTCAGCACATGTCAGTGATCATGTATATTTCCCCAATGCCCGTGAGGTATTGGCCAGCAATATGCGTCTCTTCCAGCAAATAGCGGAATACCCTGAGGTAGTGGGTGCAATAGATTGCACGCACATGTGCATCAAAGCACCAGCCAGTGAGGGGGTAGCGCCTACATTAACCGCAAGGGCTTCCCCTCCATCAACTGCCAGGTTGTGTGTGATGCCCAGGGCATAATAATGAATGTGTGTGCTGGCTGCCCTGGGAGCTACCATGTTTCCCATATCTGGCATTTGACGCAGCTGTGCCAGACATTTGCCAATGGGGACATCCCACATGGACACCTAGTGGGGGATGCAGGTTATGCACTGGAGCCGTGGATGATGACACCCATCAGAAACGCACACACACCTGAACAGGAATGCCATAAAGAGGCACATGCACAAACACGTAATGTAATAGAGCGTGTGTTTGGGCTGCTCAAGTCATGGTTCCGGTATCTGGACACATCTGGTGGAGCCTTGCAGTACTCACCAACTACATGTACCCAAATTGTCATGGTATGTGTTATGCTACATAATATGATCTTGCAAAACAGCTGCAGCAGGACCAGCATAGGGCCGGGCCAAACAGCCACCCACCATTGCCAAGGCCATCACAGGCAGAGCGTGACTCGGAGGAGGAACAACCTGAGCCTGCCCCAGTAGGCAGAAGGAGGCATGCCTAGTATGCCCTGGCCTTGGCAAAGAGGCAACGCATAGCACATACACTGGCTCAGTAGGAACCCTGGGAATGATACCCCTCTCTGACTCACTCATATGATAACAGGGATGCCTAAAATGACATAACCTGCTCTCAAACATGTACAGGGAGTGTAGTATGTGCATCTGACAGAGGCAGCCCTGCAGCACCACCTGAGGCATGAATGCCATGTGTTAAGCAATGTAACACCATGTAGTATATGCACACTTGATGACCCTAAGATCCTACCCTCACCAAGCATGATGCCACAATATGACGATGAGATGATCAAGTGCAATAATTGGCTGAAGTATTGCAGTTAGTCAAAGGGGATCCAATGTGTGCCAGCCTGGGATGACATGCTGAGCATGACATGATGCTCCACCTGCTAGGGGTGGCATGCACCTATCAGTCCAGGCCTTATGGATACTGGCAAAGGCTGCTGTTACCCACAGGGTGCCCTGAATAGGTAAGGCTCAAAACACAAACACACCTCCATAGGTATCACAAGGGATAAGAACCTAGATGTAATGCTACCCAATGCCAGAAGTCTAAACAGCAAGATGCATGCAGTCTAATCTCCCCCAGTATGGAGAATGTTGATATCTGTCCTGTAATAGAAAACTGGGTCAAGGCTCACAACAGCACTGTAACACTACCAGGTTACACCTCATACTGTGCTGTACAGCCTCAAAACATGGAACAAGCTACAAAAGGAGGGTGACTAGCAATAATTGTCAAGGATAACCACACCCCCATGTTGGTACCACAACAAGAAGCAGCATGAACTAGCCATGGTCAAGTAACAGTGGCTAAAACTGCCTCCCAGTTTATAGCCTGCTACAGACTACCATCCTAACACCAGGAACTGCACCTGGCCTATGTTGGAATACATGAATATATCAAGCCCTCCAAACCACATTATATTGTGTGACTGAAAATACCCAGACACAGACTGGGAGAATTATACTAGCTCCAACACTGTAGGACAAAAGTTCCTAGAATCTATAAACCAAAATGCCCAGGAACAACGTACCACTCCCACAAGAGGGGTAAGCATACTGGATGTGATAATCAGCAATATGGGTACTGGATGACAAGATGAGAAGTGTATCCCTCATTGGTAAGACCAGACAATAGAGTAATCACACTGGACATACACATCCTGACCACAGTCCCTGGCCAGAAAACCACAGTGACAAACATGTGTAAAGCAAAAGTTGCACTCCTCCAAACTGATGTGGAATCCATTAAAGGCACTGTGCAGGTGCAAAATATGGGCCACACCTCAGAACCTGTTATACAGGCATTCCATGAACACTGCCAGGAATGCTTGGATTATGCAATCCCAAATAAAACCAAGACACAATGCCATACATGCAGGCATCTGGCATGGTGGACTCCAGCCATTACCAAACCATGCAAGAGAATGAGGAAGCTACTACATGATACAGCAAACATAAAAAGGGAAGTAATCACTGATCAGTAGTATGGCAATAAAATATGTCCACACATACAATTCACTAAGGCCAGCTACAACAAGTTGAATCTGTGAATCTTGAGGCAATGTTACACCTGCCCCAAGTACACAGACAACCATGAACTCCTCCCAAGAAATACAAATATATGTGAGAGATGCAACCATTTATCCAAACCGGAGGCTGAGCTCCCTCAACTCAGTACTGTCAAAACTAGTCAGGAGGAGAAGGTAACCACACACACCACAAACCCAGTCCCACATACACCTATCACAACTGAAAACCAAAGACATAAACACAGAAAAACATTCCCAGAGGCCCTAATTACAAACACACCACACCAACAGAGGCCTCCAAAGCAGACACCCAAGCAACCACAACCTCCAAACATAGCACATGCAACACATAGTACACAAAGCTGGTGTGCCAAACAGTCACAGGCCAGAAGGAGAAACAACATGGCTGATACAGTTGTAATAGGTGACTCCATAGACAGACACACTGCTGCCCCGCTCACCAGACTGAACAAGGGAAAGGGTACAGTAAGCTGCCTGTAGGCTGCTACAATACGCCACATAACACAAGTACGCAGGACACCCCAAAGCAAGTAGAAATATGATGCAGTCATTGTCCATGCTGGCGTGAATGACCTGAGATGTACCTCCCTGGACTACATGAAAAGAGACATAGATGAGCTCTCCAATTATGTAGTCCAGACCGGTATGACACTGACCGTTTGCAGCATCATACCCTCACCAAGAATGATGCCACAGTACAAACACAGAATGATCAGCTTTAACAAGTGGCACAAGTACTGGTGTCATTCCAAGGGGATCCAATGTCTGTCTGCTTGGGATGTCATGCTTGACAAGCCACGCTGCTGTTCCAGGGATGGCTTGCACCTGTTACCCCTGGGCGTCTGGATATTGGATAAGGCTTTTGCCACCTCCATAGAGCCTTTAGTAGGCAAGGCTGAAAAGACTAACCCACCACCCTAGAAAACATAAGTGGAAAGAAACAGAAGGGTAATGCTGACCAATGCCAGACGTGTAAACCTCAATGTGCATGCTCCCGAGGCCCTCCCCAGTATGGAGAACATTGATGTCCATGCAGTGACAGAAACCTGCAGCAGGCCTCCTGACAGCACACCAGCACTACCAGGTTATACCTCATATCATGCGTTATGGCCCCAAAACCTGGACCAAAACATGAAAGGAGGGGGAGTATCCATATTCAGCACAGACACCCATACGTCCAGGTAACTGACAATGCATGAAGCATCGGAGACCACCCATGTGCAACTAACCGTAGGCAAAATTGCTGTACAGTCTGTAGCATGCTACAGACCGCACTCTCACACACAGGAACCCCACCCAGCTGTTCTGAAGACACTGGACAGTATGAATGTCCCACCAAATACCAAACAAGGTACTCACAAATTACCACATAGGTTGTAAATTATTATGTATGGAAGGAGTAATCAGGGACCTAGGGACACATGTGGTCAGTAACCTGTTATGTGACACTCACATTACCAATGTGGCTAGGAAGACTGTCTATATTGGACACCGTATCATGAAAGGATTCACATCTACATCAACAGAGGTCATTGTGCCCCTATACTGTTCTCTTATCATATCCATAATCTAGTACAATGCCTCATTTGGGATGTACCTTACCTGACACCTGCAGCCGTTAGAAAGACCTCAAAGGTACCTCACCAAGAGGATAAAGGGTCTCAAATATATGTCATATGCTGCCTGGCTGTAGACACCCCAGCTGAATGTAGTCACATACTGCCTACACAGAGGCGTTGTATGCCTGTTGTACCTGGCCATGTCCAACACAGGAGTAATGGACATGCTCCACCCCAGAAAACCCAAAGCCATTGGAGCTGTGAGACTGAGAGATGTCAACCTCAGCACATAATGAAATAGGATGTGCTGGAGGGACAGATACATAACCCTGAGGCTCCCTACACCCTGGAACAGAATCCCACTCCATGTTAGGCAGAGCCCCTCACTGACACTCTTCAACAGGAATCTTGCCAAGTGGATGGATGATCGTAGATGTACACTGGGGTCTTCACTGTGTCACGTCCAGACAGAGGAACAGTAAAGTAAATCATAAATGGCCATAATATTCATATAGCAAGGGGTGGCAAAAGCCACACACACTCTGGCTAGGCTTATAAATGCCCTAGGGTGGATAGCCTAGTATGAACCTATGAACCTATGAAGATACAAATTGTACAGGACACTAAGGATAATCACAAGGCTTTCTTAACTGATGGTAGGAACCTTGTTGGGAATTCACAGATATGCTCTGAGTCAGTCAAATATTACAAACAACATACCAAACACACACACATATTGCCAACATCCAACCTGACAGGTGCAGTTCAACCCCCCCCCTCCCCCAGAATGCAAAATATCTATTCCAGCAGACTGTTGGCCTCCTGACATTGCAGATGATGAGGTAACAGCCAGCATCGACACAGCAAAACACACAGCAGCAATGGTATGAGATGGTGTCCTGGGCTGAGTCCAACATGGACTCCAAGAAGAATGGAATGCCAAATCACACTACTGCTCAATGTCAGCCTTACCACAGGATATGTACCCAAAGAGCAGTGTACAACAACAGTGGTCCTTCTCAACAAAGGTGTTGCCTGAATGGATACTGCAAACTACCACCCCAGAATCCTGACAAGCTTGGTCTGCACAGCTATGGAAAGGATCAGCATGTACCGCAGACATAAAGATATTGGGGACCTACTGACACCGGACCCTACCCAGTGTGGCTTTCTTAAGTGCAAATCCTGCCCCTTAAACATGTTTGACTCATTTGAAACAGTCATTAAGGTCATTGATGAGGGCAATGTGGTCCACACAGCGTAGCTGGACCTTGCAAAGGCTTCCATACAATACCCCACGTGTTCATCATAGATAAGCTCACCAGCTTAAATATAAACCCCTATGTCAGTAGAGGGGTTGCAAACCAGACCAAGGACAGAACTGACATGGTCAGATTTGCTGCAGCCATCAAAAGGGACACATAGAAACAGACAACTGGTGCCATAGCCATGTTAGCAAGCTAATTGCAGAAAAGTGTATAGTCAACCCCTGTGGATATACAGTAAGTGCCCACCAATTACCACATAAGTGTTAACCCACTGAGTACTTAACATGTAATGAGAGACCTGGGGACACAAGTTGATAGATATCCTGCATTGGACAAGCATGTGGCTGTAGTGGTTACAGAAACATACCATATACCCACCTAATCATGAAGGTTGTCAGATCTAGATAAGGGGAGGTCATTGTGTCTCTGCAGTCATCCTTCATCAGCATTACAATTGACTACAATAGCCCCTGTGGGATGTACCTCAGCAAACACCTCCATCAACTGTAAAGTCCCCAAAAGTACCTCACCAGGAGTATCAAAGAGCTTGAACAGATGCCATGTGTTGCCTGATTAAACAAACTGCATCTCCACACACTGCCATACTGCCCACCCAGAGGCAAGCTGTGTCTGATGTATGAAGCCATGTCCAAGCTGGAATCAATGAACATGCTGCACCTTGTACAATCTGAATGGCAGTGAGCAATGCACATGAGAGACCTGAACCCCAGCACTGACATACATAGGACAAGCTGTACTGAATGATCCATAACACAGAAGCCACCCCCACTCTTGAGTAAACTCCCAGTACAGGTTAGCCAGAGAGTCACTCATCGACTCTCCTCAAGAGGAATCTTGATGAGTGGATGGGAGATGGTAGGTTTACCCTGGGTATCACTGTTATGTCACGGGTAGACGGAGGCACAGTATACTAACCATGACATATGTCATGGCAAACTCCACTTACAATGTGTGTCGAAGGACAAGCACACTCTCCGACTAGCATTACAAATGGCCTAGGGCACATCGCTAGAGTTTGCCAATGTACACCTATGTTGTGGAATACACTACCAATGTTGGACAAGCCTGGTTTAAGTAGCTCATATCTGAACATAATCCAACATGGTCAGATGTGCACAACTGGCCCCTAACCAGGCTGTTGTGCTCACTATGAAAATGTAAAGCAGTGATAGGACTAAAGCCCAGGATACTGTCCACCACAGTGAAAGTACTGAACCAGTACACTATACGGTACTACAGTGTTAGATCAGTATGAAAGGATGTTGACAACTGTATGCAAAGTATCCCATGCAAACCCTGCAGGCACAGTATAATCCCTGTTGTGTTCAGACACAAAGCAGTTGGACAGTAACTACACAACATGACACACAACACACAACCATAAACGTGAGATATTGTTGAAGTTCACACTCATCCACAAATGTGGTGAGCTGCAGAGTTCAACATATGGAAAGCTCACACTGGGCATGCTCGCACACTTTGATAAATGAGACATATGTCAGACAACATGCCATGGAAAGCCTGAACTGGGCATGCTCACACACTTAGGCCAAATCTCAGTTTAGCAGTTGGCCACACATATCCGGTATTTATGCGTGTATTCCAGGAACCAACCACATTACAGCAATCTGCCCAGTGCACACAGTTAAATGACTACATAGACATACGTGATATAGTGGATCCCTCTCATATTCAAACATCTTCCACAGATACACAAGTTGTTCATAGAAACAGGGAATGCTATGGCAATAAAGACCTGCAAACAGTCTATCAGCAACAAATATTGTGCATCTGACAATTAAACATATGGGTGTAGAGGTCAACACTAGGCTGTTTGCCCTAGGGAATGACAGCTTAGCCAGAGTGTGCTTGGCGTCTGCCTCCCCAGTACAGTAGGCTACTCTGCCACTGTAAAGTAGGTCACATAAGGCACCGTGTGAGGCTAGTGTGCTGTGCCTCTGTCAAGCAGGGACCCAATGGAGATCCCAGGGGTTGAATTTGATAAGCCACATCCATGTTGTTGGTGTGTGCTGGAAGAGGGTTGGTGAGGACCTCTGACAGTAAGTGGGCATCAATAACAGACTGAGGGGAGCCTTATCTGCATTGTCTGGACAATTTCACTGTCAACACTTTGTCGTGATGATTATGAGGGATTGAAGTGTCATGCCAGTACTGTTCAGAGATGTCCTCCCTCTGTGGGCTACTGCTCTGCAATGTATTAGCTCACTCCATCTATTGGACAGCTCATATATGGCTGGTGTACACCTGACAGGTGTCCTGTTGTGGAGCAGTCATGGTTATATTTGGGATAGCATGATCAATGCAAACCTTCCACATGCTCATAGAATGCAATTGTCAAGGATTATGCAGAGTGGCCTGTATACTCCCCCAGCATGGTCCTTTGAAGTCTTCCACCCCAGTCTTCACAAGTGTAAAGTCTGCATTTGATAAATACACTTTGTTTGCAGTGACAACCTTGCCTGGGGGTGGGGATGGGATATGGATGTCCAGGGAAAGGTGGGTATGGTCAGATATCAACAATGGTGGTCTACCTCTGGTGTGGAACAGTGAGTACCCATGTTGCAGATGGTCAGGTGCAATATGTATTCCCCTTGTGGCTGTGGTGAGTGGTTCTGCCATAGCACATGGACTCACAAATTGTAGTGGCTGTAGGGTAATGTTGTAGAGGCCTGAGTAGTTCCCACACACAATATACCTGTACCTGACGTTAACAACTGGAATGGTGTATGTGAACACCTGCATATCTTGGCACTGTTCCCAGGGAAGCAAACTGTGTGTCCTGGATGTGTGAGGGGTGGTCCGAACTGGTTGTGTTGTGTGTTACAGGTCCTGTGGTCACGAAGCATGGTATAGAACATAACCTGCCAGTGCGATGTGCATATCTGACCCTGAAGTAGGTGGCTGCAAATCCCCCACCTCACAGGTAGTACTAGATGTACATACATCTGTAGAAATAATGATGTCAGCACCCTATAAATACTGCAGGTGCAGAACAGATGCCCAGTAATTCGGATAGTGAGCTCCGCTAATGCATCTCTCTCAAGTGTCATAATATAGTTAGGTAGGGGTTTGAATCCTGCAAATGCTCCGTGTGTGTAGGTCAGCGGGGTTGGTGTGTGTGCAAGTCTGTGTGAGGGAAATGTCCCTTTTGGCAAATGGGAAAACACACTACAGGATGCATATTCCCCTTTCTAAACACTGATGATGTCAGCACCCTATAAGTACAGCAGGAGAAGGGAAACCTCCCAGTAATGCGAATAGCGCACTCTGCTAATGTGCCCATCTCGAGTGTTATAACATAGCTAGGTAGGGGTTTGAATCCTGCAAATGCTGAGTGCGTGTGGAGGGTGTGGTGGTGTGTGTGCAATTCTGTATGAAAGAAATGTCACTTTTGGCAACTAGGAGAACACACTACAGGATGCACATTCCTCTTTCTAAACACTGATGATGTCAGCACCCTATAAGTACAGCAGGAGAAGAGAAACCTCGCAGTAATGCGAATAATACGCTCTGCTAATGCGTCTGTCTCCAGTGTCATAACATAGTCAGATAGAGGTTTGAATCCTGCAAATGCTCAGTGTGTGTGCAATTCTCTATGAAAAAAATGTCCCTTTTGGCAACTAGGAGAACACACTACAGGATGCACATTCCTCTTTCTAAACACTGATGATGTCAGCACCCTATAAGTACAGCAGGAGAAGGAAAACCTCCCAGTAATGCGAATAGTGTGCTCCGCTAATGCGTCCATCTCGACTGTCATAACATAATTAGGTAGGGGTTTGAATCCAACAAATGCTCAGTGTGTGTGGAGGGGGATTAGAGTATGTGTATAATTCTGTATGAAGGAAATGTCCCTTTTGGCAACTAGGAGAACACACTACAGGATGCACATTCCTCTTTCTAAACACTGATGATGTCAGCACCCTATAAGTATAGCAGGAGGAGGAAAACCTCCCAGTAATGCGAATAGTGTGCTCTGCTAATACGGCCATCTTGTGTTCCATAACATAGTTAGGTAGGGGTTTAAATCCTGCAAATGGCAAGTGTGTGTATTTGGGTGAAGGGGGTTAGTGTGTGTGCAATTTTGTGTGAGGGAAATGTCCCATATGGCAACTAGGAGAACACACGACAGGATGCACATTCCCCTTTCTAAACACTGATGATGTCAGCACCCTACAAGTACAGCGGAAGAGGGCAAATCTCGCAGTAATGCAAATAGCATGCTCTGCTACTGTGTCTCTCACTACTGTCATAGCACAGTTAGTTATGGCTTTGAATTCCACACATGCCTTGTGTGTTTTTTTCACACAGACTGCCCATGTGTGTGGGTTGTTGTTCACAATAATGCATAACATCGATTAAACCAGTAATGGCAATGGACACAGATGATGTATGTGTGTGCCAAATACACATATGTACCTGTGACCTTCAATAGTTCCCATGTCTGACGCCTGCCACATGTGAATACATGGTATTTGCACTGGATAACATTATGACTGTGGTCTTCTGTGCGGGTGCTGCATGTGGTATGTGTATATACAGTGTGAGATGTATATGGTATCATCCTAGCAGCGAGGGATACACATCTGGTCTGAGGCATATAGTCTACATGTTGTTGGTGAACAGGTGCTGCATGTTTTCACCTGTTGTGGGAGTGGTAACAAGTTGTTCCATAGCAATGCAGTGACTACATGCTAGGAACCTTTCAGCTAGGGTGTTGTAGCTACAGTAATTCATCAGCATTCAGTAATATGTCAGCATTCCTGGTGAGGGTATGATGCCAACCAAGGTCAGGGTCATACCATCCTTTGCCACATGCTCAGAGAGCCCTTCCATGTTCCCTATCATGTAGTCCAGGGAGGTACATCACAGGTCAGCCATAGTGGCATGGACAATGACTGAGTCATATGTGTCCATGCCTCTGACTGACCTGTATGCTTGTGTTATGTGGTGGACCATAGTGCCCCACGGGCATATCACTATGACCTTCACCTTGTCCAGCCTGGTGAGCGGGACCACACTGTACCAGACAATAAAGGTACCTAACACAACTGTAGCAGGTGTGTTGTCTAGCTGTACAGGCTGTGACTGTTTGGCACACATGATTTGTGTGCTATGTGTTGCACGTGCTGTGTTCCGGCTTAACGTATGCCTGTGTGCCAGCTGCAAAGGTGTCTGCTGCTCAGGCAGGATGCTATTCTGAGGCTCCACGAATGGCCCAGTGTGTTCACGTGTTTGGATTGCTGTCAGTGTAGGTCTACATCAGAATGGTATTGTAGTCACTGTAGTATTTCATGCCACCTGACAGGTTATGCCAGTACTGGGTTCAGTGTGCTTATTCCCCAGTTTGGCTGTGTGGTTGCATCTCATACATGTGTTGTACGTCCATGTGTAGGGGAGAGGGTTGACTTTGTACATGTGGCAGCTGTGACATTGCCACATGACCCACATATTCCACAACTGTACCATAGAGGTGACTGACAAGTGACCTTTGCACATGCTACCATAGTATTGTGATTGCCATGGTGATTAACAGCACATAGGGCCAATGGGAAACAAGGTGCATAGGTTCATAGGTTCATAGGTTCATAGGTTCATACTAGGCTATCTGCCCTAGGGCATTTATAAGCCTAGCCAGAATGTGTTTGGCTTTCGCCACCCATTTTAAATTTATTTTGCTATGCCCTTTTTCGAGGTTAGTATACTGTGCCTCTGTCTAACAGTGACACAGAAGTGATGCCCGGGGTAAACCTACGATCTCCCATCCACTCATCAAGATTCCTCTTGAAAAGAGTCAATGAGGGACTCTGCCTAACCTGGACTGGGATTTTATTCCAGAGTGAAGGGAGCCTCTGGGTTATGAATCTATCCCTCCAGCATGTCCTATTTATTTCAGTGCTGAGGTTCAAGTCTCAGCCACATAGCTCGATGGGATTTGGATTTTCTGAGGTGCAGCATGTCCATTAATTCGGGTTGGACATGGCTTTATACGCCAGGCACAGATCGCCTCTGAACAGGCGGTATGCCACTGAGTAGAGCTGGAGTTTCTTTAACCGGCAGCATATGGCATCTGTTTGAGCCCTTTGATCCTCTTGGTGAGGTACTTTTGGGGTCTTTCCAGTTGCTGCAGGTGTCTGGTAAGGTACATCCCAAGAGGGGCATTGTACTCAATTATGGGCCTGATGAGGGATGAGTAAAGAGGCACGATGACCTCCCCTGATCTAGATGTGAATCCCTTCATGATTAGGTGGGCTATATAAAATGTTTTTCTAACCACTTTGGCCATGTGGTTGTCAAATGAGAGATTGCTATCAACTTGGGTCCCCAGGTCCCTAATTACTTCTTCTGTACTTAATGGATTACCACCTATGTGGTAATTTGTGGGCACTTTGTTTTTGCCAAAGGGGATGACTATACACTTTTTGGCACTTAACTTGAGGCCATGGCTCTGGCACCAGTTGTCTGTTTCTATGAGGCCCTTTTGGAGGATGCTTGTGTCGGCTGGAGAGTCGATTATGGCGCCCAGTTTGCAGTCATCTGCGAACTTGGTCAGCCACAGTCCTTCCGTGTTGGCCTGTACCTCCGAGAAATATATACCGAACAAGAGAGGTCCCAGGACTGAGCCTTGTGGGACACCACTTGTAACTGGTTTGGAGTCTGATATGGCTTCAGCAATTCTAACCATGTGGGTTCTGTCCTTGAGCCAGTTTGCAATCCATCTAGTGACATAGGGTTTATATTTAAGCTGGTGAGCTTATCTATAATGCCCGAGTGGGGTATTGTATCAAGGCTTTGTGAGGTCCAGGTAGGCTGTGTGGACCACCTTCGCCTCGTCAATGGCCTTGGTGACTGTTTCAAAGAAATCGACCAGGTTTAAGAGGCAGGATCTGCCCTTAACAAAGCCGAATTGGGTAGGATCCAGTGTCTGTAGGTCCCCAATATCTTTATTTATGAGGTCCATGATGATCCTTTCCATAGCTTTGCAGACCAAGCTAGTCAGGCTTATGGGGCGATAGTTTCCAGGATCCATTGAGGCACCACCTTTATGGAGAGGGACCACTGTTGCTGTACGCCACTCTTTGGGCACATATCCTGTAGAAAGGCTGAGATTAAACAGTAGTGTTATGTTTGGGTTTAGCTCTTCTTGGAGTTCATGTAGGACACAGCCCGGGACACCCTCTGGTCCCATTGATGCTGTGTTTTTTGCTTTGCAGAGGGCGGCTCTTACCTGAGCATCTGAGATGTCAGGGGGGCAGCACTCTGCTGGGATAGATATTTGCCCTTTTGGTGTGGAGTGGGGGAAGTTTGCGCTGAACCTGTCAGCTAGGATGTTGGCAATGTCTGTGGGTTCTGTGTATTTTTTGTCATTTTGGACTAATTCTGAGCATATCTGGGAATTACCACCCAGGTTCCTAACATAACTAAAGAAAGCCTTGTGATTATCCTTAGTGTCCTGTGCAATTTTTCTCTGAAGCTGGCCTTAGACAATTTTATGAGTGCCCGTAGTTTTTTGCTAATACTGATCAGTGATGCCTTCCCTTTTGGGATTTTGCTCTATCATTTAGTAGCTTCCTCCTTCTATTGTATAGTTTGTTTATGGCTGGGGTCCACCAGACAGGACGCGTCTGCCTTTGGAGGATTGGGTCTTGGTTTTATTTGAATCGATGATCCATGCATTCCTGAAGGTGTTCATAGAATGCATTTATAAAGGATTCTGCGGTCTGGGCATTTTCCACAGGCCGGGTTTTGAAGGATTCCACCTCGGTTTTGAGGAGTGTGAAATTTGCTTTAGAGAAGTTTTTCACTGTGGTTTTCTGGGCAGGGGTGGGGTCGGGATGTGAATATCTAGTGAGATTAGTTTATGGTCTGATCTTACCAGTGAGGGATACACTTCTGGTCTGGAGCATAGAGTCCCCATGTTGGTGATGATCAGGTCCAGTATGTTTTCCCCTCTTGTGGGAGTAACAAGTTGTTCCATAGCATTTGAGTTTATAAATTCTAGGAACCTTTGGGCTAGGGTGTTGGAGCTAGAGTAATGCTCCCAGTCTATGTTTGTGTAGTTGAAGTCGCCCAATATAATGGTGTTTGGAGAGACCTTCATATTTTCCAGTGTTCTCAGGAAGGCAGTTTGGGGTTCCTGGGTTTGGGAGGGTGGTCTGTAGCAGGCTATAAACTGGAAGGCAGTTTTACCCACTGTTAGTTGCACATGGATAGTCTCTGATGCTTTGTGCTTTGCCACCAACCTGGAGGTGTGGGTATCTTTGATGAATATCGATACTCCCCTCCTTTTGTGGTTCGGTCCAAGTTTTGGGGCCGAAAAGCATGGTATGAGGTATAACCTGGTAGTGCTGGGGTGCTCTCGGGAGCCCTGAACCAGGTTTCTGTTACTGCACAGATATCGATGTTCTCCATGCTAAGGAGAGTTTTGAGTGCGTGCATCTTGAGGTTTAGACTTCTGGCATTGAGTAGCATTACTCTTAGTTTCTTATCCCTTGTGATACCTATGGAGGTGGGTTTGTCTTTTGAGCCTTGCCTAAAAAAGGCACTATGGGGGTAGCAAGAGCCTTTGCCAATATCTGAAAGCCCAGGGAAGACAGGTGCAAGCCGTCCCTAGCGAAGCAGGTGGTTCAACAGAAGGTGAGTATGTGAGGGTGTAGTGCCTGTGATTAGTTAGCACTGGCATATATGACTGCTCACGTGGACAAATGCCAGGTAAGTCATATGCAATGTGTCACAGGCAACGTACATGTGAACAGGACAAACAGTGATGTTCTGTCAAGTGAGACATGGACATACTTATAGTAAGCTATGCAGATGTCACTAGGAGTCCACAGCAGCTCTGTAACTCTGCATTGCAGGTGGGATCAGTGTTCCAGGGTAACTGCAAGCAAACATGCATGCAAACAAAGCTACAGTAAGCAGGGCTGCATGTAGTCCATTGTACAACAAACAAGCTGTACCACTTCCAGTAGGTAACAGTGCAAATATGCAGGCACTATACACATGTACATGGAAATACACAGGTCAGATGGCTACGGTCCAGTCTCAGCGCACACAAGTGTACAGACCATGTACCGTCAGGATGTACAATAACTGGATGGAAACCCAGGTGCTCATACCTGCAGTAATACACATGTCAAATAACAGACACTGAGCCTTCACTCAGTGGTTCCATACTTAGTAGGATGTATGCTACCTGGCCTGCCACCACAGTATCCCTGACATGTATGGGGACTCTCCCTCCTGTGACAGTTAGTTTTGTGTGTTGTGGCTGTCTAGCATGGTATGAGATGTGTGCTTGCAGTGCTAGGGTGCTCCTGTGTGTCCTGTACCAGTCGTGTAGTACTGCACACATATCAACATCCTCAAACATCCGCATTGCAGAGTCCAGTGTGGGCAACATGCCACTTGCAGTTTACATGTCCATCATTGCGTAGCAATACTTTCATTACCTTATGCCCTGTGCTACCTATGTATGTAGCCTTCTGTTGACATCCTTACCACCAGCATGCCAACATGTGCAGATGATACACTATGGTACTTACCATGGGTGTAGACAACAGTACAAGACAATCATACCCTTACTGCATCAGGCATGCTGGGATATACCCACAATTATATCAGCACACAGTACTGTTAACAACATGATACTATTACTACATGTCTGTGTAGTCACCCTGTGCATCAGCAACATGTTAACCTGTACCTGCACTGATGTTACAGATTGCAGGAGGTGGCACAGTTTCATCATATGCACAGGGTATGAACATGGTATGCCTGAGTCTGCCACTGATACCACCAATTGACATGTATGTGTATGTGTGTTGGTGAAGGACAGCAGTACAAGGTGGGGCAATGTTGATGCAGTGTGTGCGTGTATGCGGTAGCCCTAGGTGTTGTCAATTCGCATGTGTGAATGGATGCACACAGTTCCACCTCATAGCTGCCATATACTGGTGTTTGTGGACAGCCACAGACTGTACCTGCCAGGTCATACAGATCAGTGTCTGTGGCCATGGACATGGTACCTGTGCCTTGCAGGGGTGCTACGGACCGTATCCGGTACCAATCCAGACTGGCTACTGTCATCAGAAGCAGGTGCTCGTTGACTGGACACAGATCCCTGTCGGGCCTGTCCAGAGCCACGTGCACGTGGTCTCCTGGGGTGGTCTGATGACAGCACAGACCCAGCATTGCTGGGGCTGCTGCTGGCACTATGGGGTGGCCGCGGCCCTGTTGTCATCCGCGACGACTGCCAGCTGCTGCTGTTGCTGGCATACGCCCACGTCGACACCTCAACCATCCACCATCGCCCTGGCTCATGGACATGTAGTTGTGGAACCGGTCTAATATGTCCCCACAACGTCTGTCTATGACATCGGTGAAATTACGGATGGTAGCCGCAATGTCATGCATACTGTCAGTCATGGCTGTGCGACATGCTGTCAGCTCCCTCAGACCCTGTCTGGTGTACCATTCCATACGTGACTGTGCCTGCATGACAGCCCGAAACATAGCTGAGGTTGTAAGACCTCTGTGGGCACTTCTGACAGGGGCAGTACACCCACGGATGCTCCCACGAGAACCCCTGGACATCTGTCTGTGTGGTACCATCTCAGGGCCATGCCCATGGCTGCTGTGTGGGGAAGCATGTGCCACAGATACCACATTACCCTGGTCAATGCCCACTGTATCCTGTCCATCACCTCGCGACATTGGTGACAAAGGGTGTATTGGCAGGATAACTGTGCACATTGATGGGGTTGACAGCTGTGTACTGTCAATTGGCTGACCAATGATGGACCCTGGCATACCTTCCTGTGCCATTACACAGATGTCATCATTATCAGTACCCGTGGCACCTGATTCAAGTTCTCTGCTGCATGACACCAGAGCAGCACACATCCACACATGCATACATGCACACATGCACACATGCACAGGTGCACACATGCACACAGTTGCACACTTGCACACTACTCAGTATGTGAGATATCAACACACAGACACAGACACACCTGCATGCATACACAGAGCACTACTCAGTGAGCCTAATATTACTATTACTATCAAGACTATTAAAGGTATTGTTAATACATACTCACCAGCATGGATAGGCTGCATTGCTGTTACACCGGAGGGACCTGCAGAAGTGAGGAAATTAATGTCAGTGGGCACAACTGTGCCATTGTTACTGAGTATGATACAGGTCAGTAGTACAACAGTCGCCTTTTACAGGTCAGCTACTGATATTGAGAATATCACACTTGCACATTAAATACTATGATGACAGCTACAAACCAAGGACACACCTCACACATGCATTAACTACCAGTGTACACAACAGTCAACTATGCATATGGCATATTACCTGCATGCTCGTAGTCTTGCTGCTGTGTGGCTCCAGCCTCCATCATAATGCAGATCTGCTGCTGTTGTTGTTGTTGGCAGGCTGGAGCCACAACACTTATGAGTAGTCCCTCCAGTCTGGTGAGTGGGGGATGTGTAGCCACCCCACCACCTGTGGCAACCTGTTGCCTGTGGATATCCGGCCTTGCGCTGATGGACATTTCTGATTAAATCACTGCAGTGATGTCGTACCTGATCATATGTCCTATTATGCGTGCCTATGTCATTTACCCGACGGACCAGGTCTTGCCACAGTGCAGCCCTCTCCTGCTGATTCTGGCGGGTGTGGGAAAAGAGTATTGCATAATCCCGCACCAGGTTCTGGTGTATCTCCTCATGCTCAGCTGCAGAGTAAGCTGGATTGCGCTGGTGAGCCATGGTCCTGAAAAAGGAAATAACATGATATCAGCAAAATATGTCAGCAGAATTTGGCACACATACTACACATGCTACTCGACTGTTGTGATACAACATATCTCACATATATAGCATCTGTCTGTCTATTGGTGGATACACATGTAAATGGCCAGGTATCAGTGCTCAGCCAACAACTGTGCAACAGTACCTGACACACTCCATACGACATACTACCAAACCCCAGCAGTCAGAACACTGATTCAGGTCCAAAGCACCTCCTCACTCTGGGGGTTTGTATCGAGGTACTGTATGGGTACATCATCAACTACTGTGAGCTGACCACAAACTAATTGCCCTGGATATACATATCCCACTCCACCACCAGCCCAAACGACTACAGTGAATAACATTTCAAATGCAAACTTTACACTTTGTAACACTGATATGGTATCCTTTCAGCCCACTGGGCCAGTGGAAGACACAACCCACAATGCGGACCCCTTCACAAATTATTCTACGGACATCTCCGAGAATGCATGGATCATGCAATCCCATATAAGACCAAGACACTCTCCACAAAGGGACAGCATCCTGTCTGGTGGACCCCAGCCATAGACAGATTGTATAACAAAAGATGGAAGCTACTGCAAGACAGAGCATAATTCCATAAACGGAAGGCATGTCTGATCAGCACTAGTAAGGAGCTATTTTCTCTCATACAAACATCCATGGGCAACTTTGAGAGGGAAATCAACAGGGACACTACAGATAACTACAAGGTCTTCTTCAGTTATGTTAGCAACCTGGTCAGAAACCCTCCAATATGCTCATAGTTAGTACACAACAACAAATAATTCAGTGAACCCACAGATATTGGCAACATTGTGGCAGACAGGTTCAGTGCAGGTTTCCCCCCTCCCTCTCCCCCAAAATAAGACATACTTATCCCAGCTGACTGCAACCTCCCTGTCATCACAGATGTCCAGGTGAGAGCCGCCCACAGAAAAGCAGAATACACAACATGAATGGGACCTGATGGTATCCCCGGTTGCGTGCTACATGAACTCTAAGAGGAGCTAAACACACATATAGAAGTGTTATGTAACACTAGCCTGGCTACAGGATATGTACCTGTACACTGGCGCAGAGCAGCAGTGGTTCCACTCCATGAAGGAGGCACCTCTACATAACAATACAATACAACACAATACAATACATTACAATACAATACAATACAATATGCTATTGCCCCTGGGACTACAGCAGCATACTGTTCTGCTACCCTGACCATTGTGACACATGTGATGTGATGGTACCTGCTCCTGTCAAACAGTTACACAGGGTGACTCATATGGCATATTACCTATCTGACTAACATTCAGCAGGGTATGTGTGACATGTACTCATGGGGAGTCTTGCTTCTTAACGCTGTGTGGTTTATTGCAGGGTATGTCTTATCTGTGGGTAGGAACCTGTACCTCCACCATGTGCTCTCTATTGCAGTGTCACGGACGACACACAGCAGTCATTTAGGTTTTGGATGGTGTGAGGTGTTACTATGGTTGTTGGACATCTGTCATGGGTGTGACTTAAGTATGTAAATCCAGGAGTGGTAACCTCTATGTGGGTAGTATGTGTGTACTCTGTGGTCTTGTCAGTCACTGTGCATTGGTAATGTGTTTGAGTGCATTGTCACAGTGTTGTACATGTCACTGTGTCCTTCTCCATATCTGTAGCTGTCATGTGAGGTACATAATGTGGCAGCCATTGTGTGGTGTGGTGGGGTACACTGACCTACATGTCCATAGCTGACACACCATGTCTGCTGACACATATCATGTGCAGGTATTCCAGGAATAGTGTGCCACTGAGAATATCATTAGGGGGACTATTGTACACATTTATGACCCTGTTCACCCCTGACACATGCAGTGGTGGGCAGCCAATCACATATCTGGTGGTTACTGGTGTAGGTGATTTGAAATGGGGTATGGTACTCCAGTTTTGACACTGGTGTTCACTCCATGCCTTTGTCACCAGGCACCTGTTGCAATACATCTGCACACATGTGCCTCACTCAGAATATATATACATCTCTCTCTCTCTCTCTCTCTGTATATATATATATATATATATATATATATATATATATATATATATATATATATATATATTTATATGTAGGTATATATATATATATATATATATATATATATATATATATATATGTATATATATATATATATATATATATATATATATATATTTATATATATATATATATATATATATGTCTGTATACATATACACATATATATATTGATGTACATATATTGCTATAGATATGGAGAGAGGGGTGTGTGTGACAGAGAGGGGGTGAGAGTGACAGAGGAGGTGGGACAGGGGGAGTGTGAGATCGTCATATACAGTCATACCTGTAGATAGTCAGCTCTGTCTGTCTATGTATATGTATCTACATATATCTATATCTGTATGTGTGTATTACATATATATGTTTGTACATATTCTATCTACATTTGTCTATGTATTCCTACATCCCTCTCTATGTATGTATACATATATGCATATTATATATATATATATATATATATATATATATATATATATATATATACATACATACATATATTGACATACATACGTATCCATATGATAGGTATATCAACATGTTTGTTTATAAAACTGTATACACACACTAACATACTGCTAAACATACATAACTGTGAAACCTACTTTGTACATTGCACTACAACCTACATTCAACCTACATTGATATGTGCACATAGATGCCCTCACAGCCTTCACTGATAGTTGCTGTATGTCCCCTGAGCTTTGCACATCTTCATATACATATGGATACAGACCAATGACACATATGGAGGGTTTACAGTATGTAGACTTTTATAGTATTACTTTACATTACCTGTTTTTGTCACAGCTGCTTGTGTTGCCATCTGGTTTCGTGTCCTGCTGCTCCACTTGCCAGTTGTCAGCTTTCAAGTGGTTGTTGCTGACCGGTTTTGTTTGTGTATGTTTATTTTCTCTCTCTCTCTCTCTCTCTCTCTCTATCTCTCTCTTTCTCTGTCTCTCCCTACCCTCCACAGGGTGCAATGAAAGTATTGCATGTCTGGACTGGGAGTACAGCATGCTTTTGTAGGTATCTGCAAATGTCCATGTGATGGCCTCTGCACCAATTGTTAGCCAGCATTTGCTAATTGCATGCAGCCAGTTGTGTACTGATTGCAGTTCTCACTGTGATTTCAGGACAGTGCTATAAAAAGGTATGTAAGATAGGCATAGCTCTTTCAGATTTTAAGGGCAGGGACCATGCTGGTATGCTGCGGACACTGTTCTGTGAGTGTAAAGGTTAGTATCTCTCTCATATTTCCGGCTGTGTTGTAGATTAACATTTCTCCATTCATTTCTCCAGTTTCCTGTACTAAGTGTGTATGTACACTGACACCTAAGACTACTACTACTGTTAATGTGGGTGTGTGTGCTTTCCTGTGGGACATGTGGTGTAACTGGTGTATAGCAGTGGCTCTTACACTTTGTTGCTATGGCTTCAATATTTGCCCTTTACATTCACTACTTGTATGCCTGCTAGGTGTCTTGACTGTAGTGTGTTGCTGTGGCTTTCCTATTTTCCATGTACATTCACACCTTGGAATGCTTGCTATATCTGCTAGGTTGTTACTGCATGCAGTGTGGTCTGGCCATGGTGTGGGCCTTGACATCTATTAGGGTATTTGAGTATGCTGCTGAGCAGGCCCCAGAGACTCTCAGGTGCATCTTTTATGTGCCTCATGGAATGGTACATATCAGTGGGGTACACCCGTTAAATTGTCTGGTATTCTGCAGTTGTGACTGTGGGATAGCATGAGCATATATTTATTACTACACTATTTCTGCCGTGCAAGCAGTGCATACTTTCAGTACTTCATAGTTACCATTGCATGTGTTGTAACACCTTTCTGCCTACTGTTTGTACATTTCACAGGGAGTCTGTGGGGCATCCCTGTAACTCAGTCACTGTTGCTATGTCTAGGCTCTTAACTATTCAAATATGGCAGTGTCAGACCTCTCAAGTGTACAGATATTTGCAGGTTGTCCACATTTTTGCCTCATATTTTGGTCAATATCTCATGAACAGCTCTTTCTGGCAAATCACTCTGGGCTCAAGTCAGACTATAGTGACACACATTTAAGTTTCAGACTTCATACCCTTCCAAACATACAACAAAATGCAGAACCTGTTACTCTCTGAAGTGTCTAAGTTTGTTGTAGCATTATTTGGAATGTGTCCCTGTTTTTGGACCTTTGCTCCACATTTTTTATTACTTGGTCCGGATGTGTTCCTGTAAGAGGTTGTGTGGTATGGGCAGTGATTATCCTGCTGTGAGTATGTGTGTGGCTTGCAAGGTGCTACAGTGACATTATTACCTACTAGCTACCAACTAGCATGGCTGTTTCTGTTCACACACTACTAGTATAGAAATCCAGTAGATTTGACAGTAAATATACATGACATGCTTTGTGTACTACACATCCTATATTTCCTTTACATTTATTCCTACTATTACATGATATATTAATTGTAGCACAATGTTCTTATATGACAGTCATGGCTTAGTGGTAAGTCATGCAGACTACTGTTTCAAAGGTCCTGGTTTCGGGACTGACAGTGGGATTTTATTTTGCTTTTGAGCAGACTACAGGACTTGTCATTCAGAGTGACTAAGGCACTTTTAAGCAGTTGTAACCGGGTTAGCGCTGGTTTGCGCGGAGCTCCCGCATGTGCACTGGTGTTCAGCTCTGCGCACACCCACTTACAACCGCTTAAAAGTGCTTACTCTTGTGCACACCCGTGCTATTTTCTTTGAAAGAAATGAAAATGGGGAGACAGGAAAGTGGTGAAAAAGGGGTCACAAAGAGGGTAAGACAGTAGGGAAACAAGCTCAGGTTTTGCAGGAGGGATGTAGGTAAGGCCCATAGCTGCCCATTTCTTCATCAGCAGCAGCTGTGCATATGTTTGTAATTTGTTGTGACATTTGAAACCTTCCACCTCTGAGAGAGGTGTGAGGACAACAATAATACTTGTTGTACAGCCAATTGTAATTGACAGTTTCCATGTACAGCAGACATGTGTGTGACATGGGCAGCTATGTATGGGGCGTAATTTTTTTGTGGGTACAGAGTGCTCTTTTTTTTTTTTTTTTTTTTTCAGGTGAGAGTGGTATGTCAGGTAAAGGAAGTCGGTATAGCTGGGGAGGTAGGTTGGGTAGGTCAACAGGCAAGACAAGCAAAAACGGGGATGTATGCCTTTTACACAATTGCACGGATTTTAATCCCGGCCCCTGGCCCCCCTGGCAACTGGGAATGTATACCCTGGGCATTGCCACTGTTTTTTACTGCCCAGGGGGGTGTGCTGGGGGTTGTAGGGGGGCCAACCCCGTTAGTTGTGCCCCTGTGTGTGGCATAGGGGGCCCCGAAAAGTTTACCCCCCACCCATGGACACAGGGTAGGGTGGGTTCCCTCCACCACACTTCAACACCCCATCCCCCGCACTTCCCCCCCTGGAACCACGGGGGGGGCCCCTCACCCGGTCACTGCCACTAGGGGGAGATGGGCCCTAACCCGTTCCCCGTGCCCCTATGGCAATTTTGACATTTTTAGTAACAAAAATCCTTCAAATTGGGGGGGGGGGGGGGGGGGGTGGGGGGGGGGGGGGGGGGGGGGGGGGGGGGGGGGGGGGGGGGGGGGGGGGGGGGGGGGGGGGGGTGGGGTGGGGGGGGGGGGGGGGGGGGGGGGGGGGGGGGGGGGGGGGGGGGGGGGGGGGGGGCGGGGGGGGCGGGGGGGGGGGGGGGGGGGGGGGGGGGGGGGGGGGGGGGCGGGGGGGGGGGGGGGGGGGGCGGGGGGGGGGGGGGGGGGGGGGGGGGGGGGGGGGCGGGGGGGGGGGGGGGGGGGGGGGGGGGGGGGGGCCCATTTCATTACATTTTACATAAAAATAAATTTTTTATGTGTACAAAATGTCAGGGACTTGTTTTTTCTTATTTCACTAAAAAAAAAAATTGGGGGGTTGGTTTTAGGCCCCCCCGAACCCTTAGGGAGCCCAAGGACCATATATCTGGCCCTCCCTCAAGGGGGCCCCAAAAAAACCCCTTTTCCCACCTCTGTGCTCGAAAGCAACTACCCTCATCTACACCTGTTATTCTGGCTGCAAGTTGGTTCTACAATCGGTTATGCTGTGTATTACCGCCTGTGGGGCTTATATATGCCGTTTTTCCCGCACTTATCTGTGATTGGCCATTTTGGAATTGTATCAGCTTCACAAAACCTGCATTGTCATGCTCCTCTTTCTATTCATTCCTATATATTTGCTATTACTACATTTCTAAGTGCAGCTGTCATGGCTTAGTGGTTCAGTACCTTGACTATGGTGCATGGTATCCTGGGTTCGAACCTGGCCACTGCCTTTTATATTTTATGACTGTCTACACAGGCTAGGAGGTGTGTCTGTGTAAAGGCAGTTTTGTTACAGCTTGCTCAACGTTGCCCGTCGGTTAGCTTGTTGGCGCGGTGCGCAGCTCTGCGCAAATGGGTTAGGCTGGTTTTCTCATCATTTGGCTGTCAGCACGCATATTACGCTCAACTCAGCCATGGGCACACAGTTTCAGCGTGTTAAACCACTGCTCACCTACGGGCACTCATTTTACACCTGTTAAACTACTGCTCACCTACCGGCACTCATTTTGCACCTGTTAAACCACTGCTCACCTACGGGCTCTCATTTTACACCTGTTAAACCACTGCTCACCTACGGGCAGATGCACTCAACTTGTTAAACTGTAGCTCAGCTATAGGCACATCTGACATTTTTTATTATTTTGTTATCTGACATTTCTTCAAAATGAATGGCCCATTTCATTACATTTTACATAAAATATAATTTTATATGTGTACATATATGTCAGGGACTTGTTTTGTGCTTATTTCACTAAAAATAAAAAATTGATGTTGGGGGAGCTCGAACCATGACTGCCTGCTCTTCAGCCGACGTCTCTACCGCTACGCTATTGCTTCTTGGCTTACTTTGCATATGTAGTTCTTATATGCTTTTCCACTGACTGCTAACTGTGGCTAAGCTAAGGGCACGCCCGTGCAAACGAGCGCACTCACGGGCAAACATCTTTACAATTTAAAAAAATATATAACATGTTAATTTATATAATTTTATGTTCATAGTCTGAGGGGGCATGTGTTGTGTTGTGTTTATTCACATTTCCATGGACTCTGTCGTGGGGGTTTACTTTCGGGACTTTTACTCTTCTGGGGCGTGTCCGTTTGCAGGGCTCGGCCTACGGACACATCCCCTACTGTCTTCCACGGACCGTGTAAGCCTTAGGTGTGATTCAGCATGCCCTCATGCATATGCATGACATGCTTACGTCACACCGTTTAACTGCAGCCTCCGTGTAAGCCTTGAAACTCTTACACGGAGGCTTCGTGAATCCTGCCCTATGTTTTACCGTCTATTTGTGGACAACCTCTTCCTAATTTGGACAGTAACTCAGGCACAGTTACTAATTTTTAAGAATCAGATTAACACCTTAACTGAATATCTAAGATTTACCATAGCCTCATCTAATAAAAGAGTTGAATACTTCGATCTATATATAGAGAGACTACATAATGGTTCTATAAACACAGGGGTATTTAGAAAGCCCTGTCATAGGAATTCTTTATTATCTAGACAAAGTATGTACCCAAACATATGTCTTTAGAAACTTAATAAAAGGACAAGGGATGAGAACCTCAAAGCTGAACCCCACAGAAGAAGGCTTCAAGAATGAAATTGTTGGATTAGAAAAGAGGTTGACAAAGACAGGTTATCACACCAATGAAATTAAGAGAAATTTAAGTGATGTCACTAGTCTTAGGGATAGTAGGGCCCAACCATACTATGGACCGCAACAGAAAAACAATGTAGAGTCTGTCAATACCTCAGTAAATAAACAATTGAAAATTCCATTATTTTATATATGTGATAACAAAGAGCTGAGGGAAGCATTTATGAAGAATTGGTCCATACTTACAGTGGACTCTGATATAAATAGTCTGCTAGACACAAAACACAGTTTCTTGTATAAAAATAAGAAGAATTGAAAAAGACTGCATTGTCATGGAAAAAATGCAGAAACTCATAAAGATAAAGAATACAGTACTCAGCCCTGTGGTAAATGTAATTTTTGTTTATATATTAATACCAGTAATAAATTTGTACATCCAGATACAGTTCAAGAATTTACATTTACTTCAGCAGCTACTTGCTTGACATCTCATGTGGTCTATTTAGCAGATTGCGAATGTTGCCACTCATTTTATGTTGGTAAAACTAACAGAGTTTTTAAAGATCGTATAAGGGAACATCTTTATAATATTCGTACTAAAAGTGAGCATAATGCTCTGTCCATACATGTTATCCAAGAAGGGGAGACACATAAATTTAAATTCAGAGTTATAGAGGTTATTATACCAAGTATTAGAGAAGGTGACATCAGAAATTTTACTGTGCTTTAATCATTTTACTTCTGCATTTTTGCCTTTGCTTTTATTTTTGCATTTTTGCATAAATATTTAAATTAGACACATGACCGTATAAGAAGTGTTCTGATTGGTAATGACACATTTTGTAATATTTGAAGGTAGTACATAAGGAAAGGTGTGTTTGTTCTTGTAGGTCTGAGGAAGCTATCTAGCAAAAGTGCTTACCGTTTTTATGTCACTCAAGTAAATGAACTGTGAGTTCTGAATTTTACACAGAATGGACCTGTTGTTACTTGGATAAATCATTCTATTTGAAGAATATATGCGGTTTGAATTTTTCAGATAAAGGCCTGGTTGCCTCGTTCTAATCCTGAATCTTGGTTTGATTTTCTTGCTGAATTTTATCAACGAGGCATTTACCCCGTGGCGTATAGTCCATTTTGTTGTTTGCTACGTTATGATCAATATTTATGCTGTGAAACCCACTAAATAACATATTGTTATGAATTGGAGTACTGCAGTAAATGCACATGTGAGGTGTCAGTGTCATAATGAATAAGGCACTAGTAATCAGGTTTGAGCACAAATAAGCAGTAGTAAGTATATTTAAGCACTAGTAAGCATGCTTAATCCTGTTTGCGTGGTGGTAAGCAATACCTACACCAGCTAAGCAATTCTAAAGCTAACTCTCTGTAAGCAGATGTAAAGGCACGTTAGCAGTGCTTACCATCATGCAAACCCACTTACAACAGCTCAAACGTGCCTTAATCACTCTGTATCTAATGGCCTTTGTTCTGCCCATCAACAAAATAAACAACCATGCAGGTCTCAAACCCAGGACCCTATACACCATAGTGACAGTAGTTAACCACCAAGCTATTACAGAAGTACAGACGAATGAGGTATCACCAAACAAGTCCTCACCATAGTAAAACCAAACTGAACCTGTGAAAGGAATCAGTATACAATCATATGTTCCATAACCCACTAAATAACATAAATATGTAAACTGGAGTACAGCAGTAAGCCCAGAAGTGAGGTGTAATTGTAAAAGAGTGTTGAAGTCCTCAGTAAAACACAAGGACCCCATAGAGTGTATGTATACATTAATTGTGGATACCAGGCAGATATATAAGATGCAATGAATAAGAAATCAATGCCAAAAAGGAAATATAATGGAAAGTCTAATGTAAGCAATGCTAAGCATTGCACAGGCCCGCTTAGGCGGTGTAAGCAATGTGTAGACCAGCTAACTCATTGTGCCCAGTGGTATACCCCTTTAAACAATGCCAAACTTAGGTAAGCAGGTTTTTCCATACCTTAGCCTTTTCAAAATCGGCCAGTCACGGAAAAGTGTTGGAAATCGGCCCTACTTAAACCCAAGAGGCAGGAATACATCTCATAACTGGTTGTAGTTTCCCCGTGCAGGCACTATTGCAGTAAGGGGAGAAGGTGTACACTTTTGGGTGCAGCGCTGGTGCATCCAGGAGTCCAAGGTCATGGCAGGACTCCTAGTTAAAGACCATGCTTAGAGACTGCTGCAGGGCCAGTAGCAGGGCTCTCAATATAAGGCGGATGCCTGGGACCATCTCGCCCTTGACCTCACAAGTGCCACTGGCATACCTCATACTACTATGCCGACCTGAAGCAGCATAAGGGGGACCTCTTGTAGGAGTGGCTCCGAGAGGCTAGAGTGGCAGGGGATTTTCCAGTCATGTGTAAGTATCACCTCAGTATGTGTGTAATAATTGTCAGCTCAGGAATATCATGGATAGGTATGGCTAAATATTCCTCTTATGTCCCCCACAGCTGCAGTGGAGTGGGCCATGAACCAGGAGGCCCACATCAGTCACCTGGCAAGGTTGTGACACAAGGCAGGTCAGTAATACTCATGCAATTATTGTCAGAGGAAATAAAACTAAAAGTAATAGTAAATTCATTGCCTGTATAAGACCTGTATTTTTCAAGGCAAGTACTGCATACACTAGATCACGTTTTTGATAGGTCAAGTGTTAGTTTGAAAATGTTCATGTTTTTTTAGTTTCTTATACGATCTGAAGAAGCTGTATGTGGAAATGCTTGCCCTTTTTTATCTGATTTTTGCATGGAATTTGTTTGCTATTTTTATCATCATTTTTATTAAAGCCGCATCTTCAGTTGTGGTTGTCCAATTGGTATATGTTTTTTCTGAAGTTTTTGTTTTCACCTGGACATTCAGTACGCACTGGTTATTTTCTTGTTTGCATTGTGGATTGTTTTCCAGTGCTTACACATGGCTGATGATACAATAACTATGCTGTCTGCTGATGTAACTGAAGAAGGTAAGGAGCGTATGAAAGAAAGATGGACTGCTATTATTAAACAACATGAGAATCCACTCCTTGGTCTGGCTTATCAACAAGATGCTTCCTCTATAATAAGACAAGACACCAGTGAGTTTGAAACTTTCTCTATGAGTGTTAAAGATCTAGAGAATGATTTCTTTAGATTAAAACATCTCACATGGCAGTGATTAAACCTTGAAGTATGCCTACATTACTGGGTTATACCCAGGAGCATGCGGGTTTTGTGCATGCCGACCTGTGGGAATGCTCACCCGAATTTACTTAAAAAGTGGCAACAATTTAATATAGACTGTAGTTTTAAATACATCAGATTGATGATAGATTATTTCAAACCCTTGGAAGAACAGCTATTGTTGAGTATTGAGCAAGTGCACAATAATCTGTACTTAAGTTCCGTGGTGACATTTATAATAGCCATGTTGTGAATCTTTATTCTAACATTATGCTATATGAAATGAGGTTACGGCAGACTAAACAACAGAAGTTGCAGAGAGATGTACAAGACTTCCAACTGGGGCATGTGTTTCTTTGGCCAAGGGATTCGCATGATGTACCTTTGGAGAATGGTGCTCTGAACCAACAGAAAGCTGAGAGAGCGACGTTGGAAGGGATTGAATCAGCGTTACCCACTACATCTTGAGTTCCCACCGAGAACATAGTGCAAGATAAATCTGTGCATTCGGATGGATTGGCGAATGAGTTGAATGCGAACCCAGGCAATGATTTGTTAGCTACCATTGCTGAAGGATTAAGCACACCCCCTTTGAACCAACAGGGCTTGTAGTTACATAGGAGCAACTTCATCCAGGAGGGAGCCAGACCCAAGCAGACTGCACCTATCAATCTGGATAGTTTTTTACCCCTTCTGGTACAACCAAGGAAGCCACAATATCCTTGTTCTATGAGCAGAGGGAGACAGAAGAGGAAAGTGTCTACAGAAAGAGGCTCAACACAGTGGAATATGAGACGATAAAGGATTTGGTGGTGAATCTTTCCACACATTTTTCGACTAGTTTAGAACACTCTGTGCTGGAATGGGGACTAACTTTTATACCAGCTACTCCAGCCAGAGTAAGTGATGTTTTATTTGATTTGAGGCTTTTTGCCAGAAAAGTAGCTCTGGGTTTAATGTTTGGTGAAGCCCAAGAGCAGCAAGTTACTGAATATAGAAGACCTAGCACCTTCTCACCTATTATACCATCTCACGTTGCACTATTTGTATAAGCTTGTGAGAAGGAATTAATTATGACTTTAAGTGGTTACAACAAAAGTAACTTTTATAATTTGAGCTCTGCAGAACACAAGGCATTGAATGATTTGAAAAATAATGTGGATCTTATAATTCGGCCATCCGATAAGGGCGGTGCTATAGTATTAATGGACAGGTGTGATTATGTAAAAGCTATGTCTATTTTATTAAATGACTTGGATACCTATCATATGATAGATTGGGCATGGGTTAGGACCATTATTAAATATGTGAATAATTGTATATTTGATTTACTTATGGCCAGGGAGATTATTGAGTTTTTCAAGGTGCCTCATCCCATGATACCAGTTATCAAAGGGCTACCCAAGGTTCATAAATCCTTGCTTGAGCCACCTATGAGACCTATTGTTGCCGGAGGGGGCTGGGTAATGGAGCCCCTCTCCATTTATGTAGTGGGGCTACTTCGTCCAATAGTTAGGTCTATAAATACCATTTTGAGGGATACTGCACATTTTTTGCAGGATCTTGATGAATTTG
Organism: Protopterus annectens; assembly: GCF_019279795.1. Classification (NCBI taxonomy): domain Eukaryota; kingdom Metazoa; phylum Chordata; order Ceratodontiformes; family Protopteridae; genus Protopterus; species Protopterus annectens. The sequence goes on along the minus strand of NC_056729.1, from coordinate 757,775,060 downwards.
TGTGGTTGAATGATATTATTGATCTGCTACTGGTTACCCTGGATGTTAAAAATCTTTTCACTACCATATCCAATGAGTATTGAATAGAAGCAATAAGGCAGATCTTGAGTAGTGATACATTCTCATTAAATCTAGATGTTTGTTTAGTCTGTACCTTTCTTGATTTGATTTTGAATAATAACATGTTCCTGTTTGAAGAACTTTATATTTACAGAGATGGTGGGTAGCCATGGGCACCCCCTGCGCCAATTCTTATGCAAATCTGGTGATGCATTTTTGGGAGGATAATAACCTAACTGTGAGTCCATTATATAGAGGTGTGAGACACTATGGACGGTTTGTTGATGACGTCTTCATTGTTTGGGAAGGTGAAGTTGAGTCCCTTCTTCTATATATTGAATGTTTAGAGTCTACCACAGAGTTTCTTCAGTTTACTGTCACCCATTCGTTTTTACATGTAGACTTCCTAGATGTATCAGTAACCAAAGATACAATAGGGGGCATTAACACCACACTGTTTAGAAAGCCATGTTGGCATAACAGCCTTCTATCTAGAGATAGTATGCATCCTGGACATGTGTACTCAAGTGTAGTGAAGAGCCAATTCACTAGAGTGTCCAGGATTTGTAACAATGAGGGTGACATGCAACTGGAATTTGATACTCTGGAGGCAATGTTTATTGATAGGGGCTATAATGGCACTACTGTTAGGGAAATACATGATAGCCTTGAAGTTGATAGGCTAGGTGATTTTCAATCTTCCTTTGTGGAACAGAATGTTACCACACCTAGTGCCACTCAAGATCGGGCCTTGATAGTCAATGCTCTGATTTTGAGAGTTAGGGGTGATAACATGATCAATAGAAGGAAGACAAAATTACATACTTCATTTATAACCAATTTTACCAGCAATAACAATGTTATAAAAAGTATCATACAGAAATATTGGGCTATCTTAACATTAGATACCGCAATGACTGGCTTAGTAGGGGCTGCACCATATTTCATCTATCGAAGTAACAACTATCTTAAACGGTTGCTGTACAATGATATTAAATGCCCTGGACAGTCAAGTCAATGCACTGGGACTTATCCTTGTAGGTCTTGTAGTGTGTGTAGGGTTTTGAATAAACAACAAATATATAAACACCCCACTTTAGTGTTTGAATTTATTCCCAGATTCTATGCAGACTGCACTACCCATTTTATAGTGTACTTAGCAACATGTGATGTACGCCCCTCCTTCTATGTGGGTAAAACCATCCAACGATTGAGGGACAGGGTATACAAACATTTGTCAGATATGAGAAAGGTTGATATAAACAATGCCCTTGAAAACATCAATCTGAATGCCCTGGACATGATTTTTCTTTTAGGGTGCTACAGCATGTTCTTAAAAATGTGAGAGATGGTGACCGTAACAACTATTTGGAGCAGATGGAGCTAAAATGGATTCTTAGGATGCAAGCTTCTAAGCATCCAGGGTTGAATAGTCAGGTTAATATCAAACCCATTTTGAGTGGGCGGAGGCTTAAGGCACATAGGAAGTTGCATTGATTGTATGAGGAAATTATGTCATCATTTTTTGGTGCAATTTTCTCTTGTTTTTGATAGGTCAAGTGTTAGTTTAAAAATGTTCATTTTTTTTTAGTTTCTTATAGGATCTGAAGAAGCTGTACACGAAAGCGCTTGTCCTTTTTTATCTGATTTTTACATGGAATTTGTTTGCTGCTATTTTTATCATCATTTTTATTAAAGCCGTGTCTTCAGCTGTGATTGTCCAGTTGGTATATGTTTTTTCTACACTAGAGAATATGGCAGGAAGATTCTCATATTTTTGTATATCAATAAAAGTGTAATAGCCTGCCAAAACAGGTCTAACTGCTGGACTACATGTGTATATTCAGGTATCATATGGTAATGTATAATTGGAATCATGTAATAGTACTGTTGTATTAAGCACTGTTACCCACACTGTGCACCATAAATTGAATGTGTAAGAATGCCTGTATATGACAGGTGTAATCCCCAGAGGCCATTTAGTACAACTGAGAGACACATAGACAGTAAACAGGAAAAATGCAGACAACAAAAACTGAATAACATATGTAACTGGGCTGTGAACTGTTGTTTTATTAGCACACACAGTCACCGTTCTACTCCTGACAATGGTAGTAGTCTGCATACAGAATCATTCCCCACAACTGTACAGATATGTCCAGAATGTCTATTAAAGTGGCCCATATCTGTTGCCTACCAACCTGTCCCCCTGGGAAATCAGTGGGATGTTGACAGATGTATAGGCAGCAAATAGGAAATACAACTGATTGACACACATCTATGAGAACAAAGCTGGCACACACGGAACTCCCCAATACCTTATGTGAATAAGAAGCCACATATGTCTCATTTACACCCCAACTCGTCAAGCTGTGGTCAGAGTGTGTACAGTAGCAGAGTGAAATGTATGTGCATAATAGTAATGTGGAATCTAGTACTGTTTGTGGGAACATTCAGCTAGTGCCAATGAACATTCCTCCCACAGGTTTGTCAGATACCAACACTGTGCCCAGAAATACAAGAATGATATGCAATTGTTCTGAATAATGAGGTATTAGTCATCACTGTCGCACACACTGTCCTACAACATATACATGTCTAGGAAATCTGTATAAGAGTCTTGTAATACAAGGTCAGAATGCAAAAGCAGAGGGGATTAATAAGACAGAAAGCAGATAGGAGATATACAGCAATATCTATATAGCAGGCACAACTGTGATGGACAATGTTTAAGTTGTAGCAGACACAGCCATGGTCTGAATCAAGAGAGTGGAATAAGTCTGCATACAGTATCATATACCACAACTGTACAGATGAGACCAGAATGTCCAGTATATGGGCCCATATCTGCTGCCTATCCCCCTGTCCCCCTGGTAAGTCTGTGGGATGTTCCCAGATGTTTAGCCAGCAAACAGGGAATACAAGTGATTGTCAAACATCTATGAGAACATACCTGTAACTGTAGCAACCCCCAAAAGTGTTAGGAGAACAATATTTCAAGTATGTCCTATCTACACTCCCATGTTGTCAAGCTGTGACCAGATTGTGTACAGTAACAGAGTGAGATGTATGTGCATAGTACATTGCTCCCAAAGGTACGTTGGATATGAAGACTGTGCTGAGAAATACAGACCATTATAACCTGTACTGGTACTGTTCACTGTGGTATTGTAGGGAATTGTGAGTGTTGGAGTTTATCTGAATAATAAAGTATCACTGGTCACTGTCATCCACACTGTGCTACATAATATAACTGTGCATGAAATAAAACTTTGTTACTTAAGAAGTTAACTTGTGAGTGTTTCTGCCATTTCACACTGAGCTTATTGGAGGAAGTGGGAGTAAGGGCTTTGAGCCAACTAATCTGTAATATATAACATTAAGTATCCTGTTTTTTGCTTATTTTTGAGTTATTTATAACACTTTTATTGTCTGCATATACTTTTCTAGCTATTTTCACTGTATGTGAGGTATTAACTAGAAATATTTTACAATTGTTAAGCATCTGGTTGGGTTTGTTTGTTCTGATTTCCTGCAAAAAAGTATATAATATAACTTGTTTACAGTTAAAAGCATTCTCTAGAGTCTCCTTGATCTTTTATCTGTTTAAACATTTCTGCAGTTTTTTCCTACCTAAGTAGTGTTGGTAGTGTATCGTTGTCCATATTCACGCTTGTGTTTTGGGCCTAGTTGTTTGTTAGTAGAGGCTGTGTGTCTGAGCACATGTTCCAAGCCATCGTAGTTTAGCCAAAGCCAGTATAGCATTTCAGTGAGAGTGAATTGTTTATGGTCATTGGTTGATTGGGGTTACCTGGACTACTGCTTGGAGTAAACACCTCATTGGTTCTTTCAAACTTTTTTTAAAGTTCTTTCAGGTTTCAACTTTGTTACTTAAGAAGTTAACTTTGTGAGTGTTTCTGCCATTTCACACTGAGCTAATCGGAGGAAGTCAGAAGAAGGAATCTGAGCCAACTAATCTGTAATATATAACATTAAGTATCATGTTTTTGCTTATTTTTGAGTTATTTATAGCACTTTTATTTTCTGCATTAACTTTTCTAGCTAGTTTCACTGTGTGTGAGGTATTAACTAGAAATTTTCTAAAATTGTTAAGCATCTGGTTGGGTTTGTTTGTTCTGATTTCCTGCTGAGGAGTGTATCATATAACTTGTTTGCAGTTAAAAGCATTCTCTAGAGTCTCCTTGATCCTTTATCTGTTTAAATATTTCTGCAGTTTTTTTTCTACCTAAGCAGTATTGGTAGTGTAGCATTGTCCATATTCAGGCCTGTGTTTTGGGCCTAGTTGTTTATTAGTAGAGGTTGTGTGTCTAAGCACATGTTCCAGGCCATCGCAGTTTAGCCAAAGCTAGTATAGCATTTCAGTGAGAGTGAATTGTTTATGGTCATTGGCTGATTGGGGTTACCTGGACTACGGCTTGGAGTAAGCACCTCATTGGTTCTTTCAAGCTTTTTTTAAAGTTGTTTCAGGTTTCAACTTTGTTACTTAAGAAGTTAACTTTGTGAGTGTTTCTGCCATTTCTCACTGAACTAGTTAGAGGTAGTCAGAGGAATGACTCTGAGCCAACGAGCCAACTGATCTGTGATATATAACATTAAGTATCCTGTTTTTTGCTTATTTTTGAATTAGTTATTTATAGCACTTTTATTGTCTGCATATACTTTTCTAGCTAGTTTCACTATGTGTGAGGTATTAGCTAGAAATTGTCTACAATTGTTAAGCATCTAGTTGGGTTTGTTTGTTCTGAGTCTTGTTTCCCATCCTCCCTCCCTCCCTCCCTATTGGTATCCTGTTTTTATACTTGGTGGTTTGGCAGTTGCCCACCCCTACTGTAAATTTGATCTGGGACACTTCTCCCAGTCTAGTGTCATTACCTCATTCTACCTAATCCAGTGAGAACATTTGGGAATACCATCCCAGTTAGTTTCTGCTCCTCCTTTCCCCTTTACAAAAAAAAAATAAAAATAAAATAAATAAGATTTTCTAAGCTTGTTTCCTGCCTTTCCTGTAAGTCGTCTAGTCCAGATACAGCTTTGCTGTATCCAGGACTGTTTGTAAGCTTCTGAGCCCCCAAGCCTTTCTGTGTTGGAGGGAAGCCTTCTAGCTTAATTTTGTTTCTTAGAACTATGCAGTTTTCTAGTTTCAGCACTCAGATATGTTTCTTTGAGCTCAGCACTTGTTCAGAACTCATTGTAAGCAACATATAAGCTACAAATTACTACAGCACTCAATTTTCCTCACTTGTCTAGAAGAAAACAGTTTTTTGCACGTAATAAATAAGCACCTATCCAGGCATGTCTGGTCAGCTCCCGGTGTTTTCTCCTGTCTACCTGATGAATCTGGGCATCTTGGGGCAATGCAGCAATTGACTCATATACACAGACAACCCTCTCCTCCTACCACCCAACACTACAACCTGTGAGAGATGCACTTACATAGCCAAACTGGAAGCAAAGCTCTCTTCACCCAAGACTGGACTAGACAGTTAAGAGGAGAAGGTAAACACTTGCACCACACCACACTCATCACATAGTCCCTCAAAACCTACACAACCAAAACACACACATAGAAACCAAAACACAAACCTACATTCATGGAAGCTCTAAAAAAAAATCTATGCAAGCAACAGGGACCTCCAAAGAAGAAACGCAAGCAACCTCCATCCCCCAACACAACCTAAATGACACATAGCCCACAAACTCAGTGTGCCACTCAACCACAGCCCATAAGGCATAACAACGTACCCAACACTCTAGTCATAGGTGACTCTATAGTCAGGCACACTGAGGTTCCACTCACCAGGCTAAACAAGGAGAAAGTTACTGTCAGCTGCATGCCAGGTGCCAGGATCCGACACATAACACATGCACTCAGGTAACTCCACAATAAGTACAAATATGACTTTGTCATTGTCCATGTTGGTGTCAATGACCTGAGACATACCTCCCTGGACTACATGAAAAGAGACTTGGAGGAGCTGTCCGATCTTGTAGCCCAGGCAGGTATGACCCTTGCCCTGAATAGCATCCTGCCATCACCCAGAATGATACCACAGTACAAGAACAAAATGATTGTCTTCAACAATTGGCTATGCTTCTGGTGTCATTCTAAGGGGATCCAGTATCTGCCTGCCTGGGATGACATGATCGACAAACCACAATGCTTTGCAGAAGATGGCCTGCAGCTGTCGCCCTTGGGATTCTGGATACTGGCTAAGGAGCTTGACACCCCTATAGTGCCTTTTTTAGGAAAGATTCAAATGCCAAATTCACCACCATAACAGGTACAAACAAGCAAAATCTGAGGGTAATGCTACTTAATGCTAGAAGTCTAAACCTCAAAATGCACTCACTTGAGGCACTTCTTAAAATGGAGAACATCGACATCTGTGCAGTGACAGAGACCTGGTTCAGGGCTCCAGACAGCACCCCTGCATTACCAGGTTATAATTCATACCACACTTTTTGGCCACCTAACCTGGACCGAAGCACTAAAGGCGTAGGCTTGTCCATATTCATTAAGGATATCCACACCTCCAGGCTAGTTGCTCAGCATAATGCATCCGAGATTATCCAAGTGCAATTAACTCTGGGCAAGACCACAATCCAAATTCTAGCTTGCTACAGATCCCCCACCATGCCCCAGGATTCCCACTCCTCATTTCTTGATACACTGGAAAATATTATGGTACAATCTAACACATCCGGTATTAGAGCCACAGCAAGACAAACCAAATGAAAGGAACCAGAAGACCCAAAAGCGGTAACGTTTCCACAATAAAATGCAGTAATCCACACGATAATTTTGTAAATACCACAAATACTGGAATGCTGCGATTAGTAGAAAACTCCTTACAGCTTGAAGTCACGAAATAATTCTGTTTATTATTAAAAAAGACTTGAAGTGTTAAAATACAATACACTTTTCATCGCACAATAAAACGCAACTTCCTCAGAAGACAATACGAAATGCATTTAGCCCCTTTTTTTAATTGGTAATTAAATTGATTTAAACGTTCATATACACTTTCTTCTTTTATGCTTGCTAACACAAGCATAACTGCATATTAATATATTTTGTACAAGTGTTTTTCTTAGTTACTTGAACATTACTAACACATTTAATTTAATAAAAACCATAAAACAATTGTAATAAATAAAAATATTAATAACCATTTTAAGAAACACATTTTTTTAAAAAACTCTCCTTGACTAATATCAGCTTATTTTGTGTATAAACACCACTAATTTACAAGTTTGATCCCCATCCATTTTTTGGAACTTTTAATGTTTACTGTAACCATCATTAATTTTAAACATTAATCCTCTAAAAATCACTACTAATAAGTTAAATCAACAATTAAGTTGACGACCTTTTTAATTCAGACACATTTCTAGTTCTATAACTTTGATTCTATAATTTGGAGCTGCTACCAAGGTAAATTAATATTTTCAACATCAGTTGTCATTATTGTCATTAAAAAAACATTTTAAACCCCAATTAATTTTATAGAGGATATTAAAGATTAGTTTGTATTGGGTGTTAAAAATTCGTTAATCATGTTAAATTTATATGTACATATGGGTAGACACTAAGTTTAATTTTAATTTTTAATAATTTCCCTTCTTTAAGTCACAGTCGATTTCATACATTTCATCTCTCCATATTTTTTAATCTCAGAATACATTTAATGGAGGACATTTCATTAATACCTGGATATTGATTTGCGTTAGTTCTCAGTTGCCATACTAACTCTTTTCTTTCTAGTTTTAAAGGTCCATAATTACATCTTGGATCCTCACCAATTTGTTCTATCGCTTTAAATTTAAAGCTATGCCCTTCATTTTCCAGGCAGTGTCTAGCTAGTGCATTTTCTAACTTTTGTCTACTAATACAATAATTATGTTCGTATATCCTATCGCGTAATTTTCTATCGGTCTTGCCTATATAGAAGGCTGCACATTTCACGCATTTTGCTTTGTAAACAACTTGTTTACTATTACAATTAAATTTGTGTTTTATTTTATAAGTTGTTCTATTTAGTGGGAATGTGCAGCCTTCTTCTATAAACTTACAAAAGTTACAACTTCCACATTGTAACATCCCTGCACTGGTAGATTTTTTTAGATTTTTCTTTTGTAATATTTATTTTAAATTAGTACCCCTTCTATATATTAACTTTGGTTTATCTGGTAACAAGGTTCTTAAATGACTATCAGAAGATATTAACTCCCAATTTTTCAAAATGATATTTCTAATATCAGTAGAATTTAAATTGAAAGTTGTTATAAAACTACATGAATAGTTTATCTTCTCTTCACTAATTAAATTGGACCCTATGTTATTTCCATTTATTTGAGATGTTCCTAGTAGGGGTAAATATTCCCCTTTTGTTCTCTTAGTTTGTACTTCAAATATAATTTCTTGGATAACATTTACTGGATAGCCCCTTTGCAAGAAGAAGTTTTGGAGTACTTCACATTCTTCCTTAAAATCTTTGTCACTAGTAATCATCCTTGCTGCCCTCACCATTTGACCTTTTATAATTGATTTTTTCTGGTGAGGGGGATGGCAGCTAGTGAAATGTAGAAATTTATTAGAATAGGTTTCCTTCCTATAAATTTTAGACATAAACCTTTTGTTAATGTAGTCTTTTCTCAGGTGTACGTCTAAATATTCCATCGAGTTCTTATTATATTTGTAAGTAAACCTTAAGAAGTCTGTACTTAATTCTAAGTCATTAAACAGTTGTTTTATTTCATCTTCCTTTCCAACAAAAATTAGGAAGATGTCGTCCAGGAATCTTGTGTAAAAAGGAATATTTTTCATGACTATATCCTTTTCCAAGATAGTTTTCTTCTCCCAATAGGCCATTACTGAATTGGCAAAACTGGCTCCCCATCGCCTTTTTGATGGTATATTTCCTTATTGAATAATATGTAATTGTAGGAGAGGACTGTATCTAGAAGTTCTCTTACTAACTCAATCTCATCTGTAGGTGCCCCCAATTGACCTAACAGGAGAGATGTCCATTCTTTCCCTATTTCATGTGGTATACTAGAGTACAGATCTTTCACATCTAGTGTAACCAAGTAGCTATCAGGTGTAAATGGCAATTGATTAACAGCCCTAAGGAACGACCAAGAATCTTTTGAGATCTGGTTCTCCTTTTTTATATATTTTTGTAAAATCTTATCTGCTACTTTAGAACAAGTGTATGTTAAACTGCCCCTACCGTCTACCAAGGGCCTCATAGGTGGATCTTGTAGATCTTTATGCACCTTTGGTATCCCAAAGAGGACAGGGGTCCTAATTTTAGATTGGTATAAATAGTCATACATATCTTTCTCTATCCTTTTTTCTATGTATAATTCTTCAAAAAATGTTTTAATTTTTTGATGAGCAGAATTCATTTCATTCACTGAAGCCCTGACATAGGTCTCGCTTTCCAAAATCTTAGTCATCTTATCATTGTAGTCACTAATAAACATAATTGCAAGACCTCCCCCTTTATCAGGTTGCATTATTCTGATTGGCATTTCACTCAAAAGTGTCAATAGATCTTTCTCTTCCTTAGAGAGGTTGTTGCTGAAATATTTATTCTTTCCCTTAAGGTTCCTAAGGTCAATTTCCATTATTTTCTCAAAAAGGACCAACAACGGGTGCAAGGGTGGATTATATACACTTGACACAAAGTAATCCGTTTTTTTGTTTAAATCACTTCCCAACATTGTTAACAAGTTGAGTTTTCTGGTAAACAACTTTAAATCTATTAAGGTTTCTGCCATATTGAATTTTCTTGATGGAACAAATGTATATCCTTTACTAAGTAAATCTACAGTCTCTACACCAATAGATAAATTAGTGTAATTATAAACTTTAAAGTCATTTAAAGAATTAGATACGATGTTACATGTAGATTGATCTTCTAAAAAATTAACTGTAGTTTAGTCATTGTTCACCGTTTCCTCCTCCTGTACCCGTTCTGCCTCCTGTTCTGTGGGGGACGTCTCGAGACTTGTTCTTGAAAATTCCTACTCCTATTATTCCCTCTAGCATTGTTACTGGACGTAACAGTATTCCCTTCCCTCCTTTCGTTTTGGAAGTTGTTTGATAATTGTCGATTTTGTTGTTGTATTAATCTCTCACTCCTTCTAGGAGCCTCATTGGGGTCATTGTTTAGTTCTTCATAGCCTTCTTCATTGATTTCTAGAACTTGGTTGGTATGCCCCCCATGAACATCTGTAGTATTTTCAGAGTTTCTGAAGTGGGGACCATTTCCAATCAGTGGTTTTTGTACCAATGGGGGATGGGGGTACGCTTTACCATCTCTGTAGTCATTCATATCTCTCTTGATTGTTTTCACCTTGGTAGCATTCATTTTAATAATGTGGTCGTCTATACTTAGAAAACATCTATCATATTCATATTGATATCTGTTAAAATCATTGTCAGCCTTGATAGATTCATTAAGCTCCTCTATTTCCACCAATAGTTCATTCACTGTATCTTGATAATGAGTGCAGAATAAATTCAACAATTCCAAACCATGCTTATCAAATAGCATGACTAAGGCCTTATGAAAATTGGAGCCTTGTAAAAGTCCTGCAGGGAACTACCAGTGCCTCATTCCTTTGGGCACTATTTTAAGTTTTATACACTCTTTAAAGTAAGCTATTTCGAGTTGCAGTTTGCGAACTCTGAACAGCTTATCATCAAACAAGGAAAGTTTAGAGTTAATGTCATTATTTACTGTTTGGTTTAATGAAGGAACGTTAGGTATTTGAATGTCAATAAATAAAAAAGGTCTATGTACCCAGTTACTTAGTGGTTCCGTATCTCTTACGTTGCGGTTGCGTTGTTCAACTCCAGCCGCTTCACTACTGCTTCTCCTGTTGTTACTCGTGTTGTTACTATCAAAGTTTCCGGCCAAAATGCTGGAGTAGCTAGTAGACGGTATCGCCCCTGCATTTCCGTTACTGCCAGTTTGTAAAGGGTTTTCCAACCTAGATGTAGCTTGGTCGACCCGTTGTGACAAATGGTCGACTTTTTGTGTCAGCAGTTCGATGAGAGCAGTCAAATTACCATCGCTCTCATTCGTATTAGTGTCCGAAACAAAGCCGCTAGCGGGAATCTGGTCCATAATGAAAAAAACTTCCGGTATTAGAGCCACAGCAAGACAAACCAAATGAAAGGAACCAGAAGACCCAAAAGCGGTAACGTTTCCACAATAAAATGCAGTAATCCACATGATAATTTTGTAAATACCACAAATACTGGAATGCTGCGATTAGTAGAAAACTCCTTACAGCTTGAAGTCACGAAATAATTCTGTTTATTATTAAAAAAGACTTGAAGTGTTAAAATACAATACACTTTTCGTCGCACAATAAAACGCAACTTCCTCAGAAGACAATACGAAATGCATTTAGCCCCTTTTTTTAATTGGTAATTAAATTGATTTAAACGTTCGTATACACTTTCTTCTTTTATGCTTTTATGCTTGCTAACACAAGCATAACTGCATATTAATATATTTTGTACAAGTGTTTTTCTTAGTTACTTGAACATTACTAACACATTTAATTTAATAAAAACCATAAAACAATTGTAATAAATAAAAATATTAATAACTGTTTTAAGAAACACATTTTTTAAAAAACTCTCCTTGACTAATATCAGCTTATTTTGTGTATAAACACCACTGATTTACAAATATAATCCCCAACCATTTAGACAATCTAACACATAATAATGGGTGATTTCAGCTACCCCACCATTAACTGGGAAAACTACTCATGTACTAACTCTTGTGCTCAGTGTTTTCTGGAATTCATAAATTCTAACACCTTGGATCAACGTATCCACACCCCCACCAGGGGCACCAATATCCTAGACCTGGTCATGACCAACATGGGCAACCAGTGCACCACACCAGAGGTCAATTCCTCGTTGTTCAGATCCGATCACAAGCAATTCACCTTAGACATCCACATCCCACACCCACCACCCATTAAAGAAACCACCATAAAATATTTCTCCAAAGCCAATTTCACGCTTCTTAAGACAGAAGTGGCAAACTTCATGATACCCATGCTGATGGACAATAGAGGTACGACTACTGAATCCTATACAAATGCACATTTTAACCACTTACACGAGTGCATGGATCTTGCAATCCCTAACAGAACCAAGATGCTATCCTCCAAAAAAAATGAAGCCAATATGGTGGCCCCCTGCCATAAACAAACTCTACAACAGAAGAAAGAAACTGTTGCAAAAAAGAGACAGATACCTGGTGTCAAAGCCATGGCCTCAATCTCAATTTCAAAAAGTGCATTGTCATCCCTTTTGGTAAAGTCTCTGTACCCATGAGCTACCACATAGGTGGTAGCCTACTTAACACCGAAAGTATTATAAGAGTCCTTGGGACACAGGTGGACAGTAGTCTCTCCTTTGATAATCATATCACCACAGTAGTCAGGAAATCTACATGGCATACCTCATCACAAAAGGCTTCTCATCCAGGAAAAAAGAGGTCATTGTCCCCCTCTACTCATCACACATTATAGAGTACAACACCCTTTTGGTATGTACCTCACAAGACATCTACAAAAACTGGAAAGGCCACAGAAATACTTCACAAAGACGATTACCGGCCTCAAAAAGATGCCCTATGCAGACTGTCTCAAAAACCACCAGCTTTACTCTGTTGCATATCTCCTACTCAGAGGCAATCTCTGCCTAACATACAAAGCTATGTCAAACCCAGAGCTGTTGGACATGCTCCACTTAAAGATATCCCAATCCCTCTGAGCTACACGCTCTATGGACCTAAGCCTTGTCACCACAATAAACAGAACATGCTGGAGGGATAGATTCCTGTCCCAGAGACTTCCCATACTCTGGAACAAACTACCTATCTATATCAAACAAAGCTCCTCATTAGCACTCTTCAAGAAAAATCTTGATGATTGGATGGGAGATAGGAAATTCTCCCCAGGGATCACTTCTGTGGCTCTGCTTGACAGGGGCACAGGAAAATAATTTTCTTGGGTGGCAAAAGCCAGGGTAGAATTTGGCTAGGCTTATATAGGCCCTAGGGCCAATAGCCGAGTTCTTACCTATGAACCTATGGACCTATGTATATGTGTGTGTCAGGTCACTAAAGGTGGAAGAGGGCAATATTATAGATATGTCCTGGCACACCAGCATGTGGTCAACACATGGCCAGAGTCTGTGCAGAAAGAGTTAGATAGCTATGTGTAAAACATCAACCTGGAATCTGGGAGTATGTGTAGAAACAGTTAGTGTTACCAAACATTCCCTTCACAGGTATACCAGGTAAGAGTTGTATACTGCAGGTAAAACCGGTTCATATGTAACGATGACGACAGCCATATCACTGTCCAAATTAAGGCTATAGGGTAGTGTAGTAAGACTTGTAAGGTACAGATAACAGCACTGACTAGGAAAGTAATGTGGACTACAGGAATATACTATTTGTTGATTGACATCTTTCTCTCACCCCCACCATATCTCCAGCAATAATCCACATACCCACCCCCAACTGGTACGTAATGACTCTGATAATGTCCAGTTGTTTGATAAGTACTTTAATGGTTCCAATGCATGTGCTATATTGAATTATTCTATCATTGATGGCATGGTGCCATCAATGTACCTGCTTGCTGTTCTTATTACTACTCTAGTCCCATATATGTATGTGTTCTGTTTGCTATGCAAGTGTTCCGTATCTGGTGTCTGGGTTAATGGGAATATCTATTAATGCTGTAATACCTAACCCTGGAATGTATGGACTATTACTAACCCACATTTGATGAAATACTTGGGAAGGCCAGTCCCAGCGGACCCACCTGTCCCACCTCAGCTGGCCATGGCACTCAGAACCAGCATGTATGGGGCCCAACCCAGGACTTCCCTGTCCATTGGTTCTGCATAACCTTTGGGTTGAACTGCCTCAGGAGATGGGGCTCGCCCGCCCGGGAGTGGGCACAAACAGGCACCTGTCACCCTTCGCCTGGTCAGGTTGTGGTGCGTAGAGAGATCAACCAGCAGTTTGGTGATCTTCTATGACAGCTTGAGGGCTGCATGTTGCAATTAGAGAGTCAGCCTGGCCCTGCAACTCAGCCCCTAGCACAGCCACCTTCAGGGCTGTAAAGGTGTAGTGGTGACTGCCCATGGTTGAGGACCTCAGTCCCACTGTTTCCACTAGGGGGCTTGTGGGCTTCCGATTTCCCAACACCCCTCCCAATCAAGGTGTTTACCCCCACATGTTTCATATACCACCCCTGTATGCATCTTGTTTGTCTTGTCTGTTAATCTACCCAACCTACCTCCCCAAATATACCTACTACCCCTCCCCAACATCCGACTCTCATCTGAGAAAAAAGATAAAGGGCAATCTGTTTCCAAAAAAATATCTCACCCCATACATAGCTGTCCATTTTGCACACATGTCCACTGGACACATGTAATCCAGTCTAACTGGAATCACAATGTATTATTATTGTACTCCCTCCCTCCCAGAGGTTTGAGTGTCCAAATCTACCTCCAAATTCAGTGCATAAGCA
>NC_056729.1:757747887-757757887 GCF_019279795.1 Protopterus annectens | reverse complement strand
GATAATAACGATATGTGCATACATCTCAATTCTGATGTACCTGCCACTGTCAAAATATATGTAGATATCCATACGTATATGTGCATATGTATTTCTATCTGTATATGTGCAGACATATATTGCTCTGTATATGTATATATCTGGATGTTTATTTGTATATCTATGTACAAATACATATCCATCTATGTATGTCAATATGTATATCTGTGTGCCTATATAGATATCTGGATAGTTATATGTACATATATCATCACCATATGTCCTGAACATGGAGTGTAGCCCTACCTCAGCCCCTGTAGACCCACCTTCGTAGTGCAAGGGGATGTCAGGTATGCATAGCAGGTATACTTGTAGATTATTGCTACTGTACTAGGGATTGTCTTCAGAGACATGGTGTGTGTGTGAGGTCACATCTGCTTTTAACATGTGCAACATTGGCTACTGACAGACATCTTAAGGACATCATAGTACAATACCACTGCTAGCACATAATGCTCCAGTGGACTACAGCAGAGATAATGGCCAATATATGTGGACAGTCTGACACACTCTGGACAGTCCAGAGGTAAATACATAACCCCTTACTGCAAGACATGTGGACCAGTCTTGACAATGTGGATGTTAACAGCCATGTAGTTGGGTATAAGACGTAATTACTGGTATACAATTGCCACCCTAGGTTATGCATTCACACATCCCTGTCTGTCCTGCCACATAATAACTACTGGTAAGTGGGTGCTATGGCCACATACCACCCACTAGATATTGACATAAATCTATTCAGCATCCCACTGCTCTGTCTGACATACATGACTGTTATGGTGTCCCGGCAGCAGTACATCCGGAAGTAACTGGACATTACATCTCACTGGGTAAGTACACTAAGCTGCTAGGCATGTAACAAAGCACTGTGCAGGCTACAGGCAGACCAGCTCAACAATGGCCTATATTTCCTATGGGGGAATGCACATGTACGTGCACATAGATAGCAGGCTCTACAGGCATGCCACCACACACAGTAATATACACCTGTGTGTAAGTGCATCACCACAACCAATGTGAACACAGCCACAGCTACATATGGCATGCTAGCATATTATTATAGTATATGGACTATCTGTTCAACACCAACCTCCTATGTGCCACTCACACACTCACCCTACATATACTGGGCCACTACACAGAGTGGTATGCTGCCTGTCTGTGGTCTGGGACATGTGCATGTATGGCCCTACAAACATGTACGTCAATAGGCTAACACACAGTGGAGCAGCATGTAACATCAGATAGAACAGGACCAAGAACAATGACATCTACCACAGTCTGTACACAGGCCAAGGTACATATTAACAATACACACACTGCCAACAATCACTATAAGTACACAGACCTCAGTACTGTACACACAACCACAGAATGTCCAGGTTATGTCATCAAATATAACCCCTACTATACATTACATGAGTAGCAGCCTGATATCACACTGGCTTGTTATCAGATATGCTGTCAGTAATTATGGTGTACAGTACATAAGCATCCCTTACTGCATGACATATGTACAAAGGTTGTCAGGGTTGTGGCTGGAGGCACATATACAGGGCCAATATTGACATGTTGCTGTGATAACCTCATACATTTACTGTTGTAACAGGGATTGTTGCACCATATGTTCTATGAGGGATATGAAGTTAGTAACTCATGGCTGTCGCCATCTACAGACTGCAATCCTCACACTACCTTCTGCAGTTCACAGATAGCTGCTCAGTGGGTAACACCTGAAACAAAAGGCACCACACACTGGCCAGTCTGCAGATGGCCCTACAGATGGGTGTTCCCTCATAAACATAGCACTGACATGGCAGGTATGTAAATATGTAAGACAGCCATATCCACACACACCCTGTTAAACCAACATTACTCCAAATGCAGTATAGCAGCATTTACAGTCTGTAGTCATGTCAGGCACATGCCCCACCTGTGGCCTGCTTCCACAGTGTATGTTGTTAGAGGTAAACCCCAATCCATCTGCGATACTATTTGTGAGATAACAAGCTGAGCTCCTGCTCACAGTGAATGAAAGGCCCAACACCAACATGATGTTCCTAGATATCGGTGTGTGTTTTCATGCAATTGGCTATGGGAATATTACCACAGCTGTTCCACATGCAGTCAGCTAGAGGAGGGCTGCAATTCGTGCAGAGACCATCAGCTGATCCTGAGCATCACTTAAAATACACATGCTGCTACCCAAACAAAGCTGGTGTAAGACTCCACATCCACCAGAGAGGGAGTAAGAGAGGCAGACACAGGTGCAGAAAAGCTAGGGAGGGGTGGGTGAGTAAAACCTATGGATGTTTTTGTCACACACCTACCAGTACAAGGAATCAAACTCCCAATTACTATGTATTGCTATCACATGTCCATTCAGTTATTGGATGTGCCACATGGGTTACCTGCTGGAGAGCCCTCAGAATGTATATGTAATGGTCAGTGATATCTGCAACAGGGATATGGTAGCTATGTGGTAGGTGTTGTACACATGATTGCCCACATGAGCAGGTGTCAGCATCAACACACCCACTCTCTCACAGGGACACACACATTGCCACACTTGGCAGGGCCAGGAATACAACTCAGCACTAGTGGGATTGCCACAACACAGTACTGTGCAGGTATCACATGCACCAAAGGGGTCATACGGAGGTTATATATGCAATGGGTATGTGGAGGTGTCTGACATTAGACAGCATGCTTCAGTATGCCAATGGGGGTTGTAGCGAGTGCGGATGTGGTCATACGCATTATACACCACACACACAGACATGGGTGCCAGTACTGACATGCATGTGTGTACTACTTCACGGGTATGTTGTAGTTGATAGTGCCAGATGGCTATACAAGGCTAGGTGATGGGTATACCTTGGCATCAGGCCACATGACAATGGTCTGCATTGTGGTTCAGGGGTTTAGTGTCTGGAGATGCCCACACAGGTGGGTATTGTATTCACCATCCAGTCACCTGGGTGTCTATTGCGTGTGGCCAACACTGCATTGCTTGCCATGTATTTGTTCCTTCATCCATGATATGGACAGTCTGGGATGTGCACAACTCCCACATGCATGTACAGTGACACATGGAGCTGTACCTGGGGTGTCTGGCTCATGTTGTGTGCACATATTGTTACCATCAGATGTGCCAGTCCTGGCCTCATGTGGCGGGAACTGTTCATGAACTGCAGGTTGGCCCTGCACCTACATTGATAGCATGATAGCAGTATTCCCTGATGTCAGTGGTATCTGTCCATAGAGGGCTTGTGTTTCAGGCATGTTTGTCACATTTGATGGCAGCACATGTGTTGCAGGTGTCCAGTGGGGAACTTGGGTGAGGTGCACTTTCCCATATACATGCCTATTGGACTACTGGACAGGGTGGCCATGGCCTCTGTAGCCCACTGCAATCACACCATGGTTACTGTCAATGGACAATATGCAGGGTACTACCAACATAGGTTCATAGGTTCATAGATTAGTACTAGGCTAACTGCTCTTTTTGGGCCATTTGAAGCCTAGCCAGTTACCCCATGTGAGAATCAAATCCTGCACTTTGTGTCTTTAAGGTAAACACCTTAACCATTATGTCAACCTCCCTCCCCCTTATTTCATCCTCCCACCCCCAATGCAGCTGTTGCCTAGGCAAGTGTGTGTGTGTATGAGACATGGGGTGAGAGTGTACCCTGGGTAATGCAAGGGTTGCTAACATTGTTCAGCTGGCATTGATGTCACATTTAGGGGTACAGATTTGCACACCAGCCTCTTGGCTATTTATATCTGTTATCCCTGTACTGTGGACATTGTGATATAGACTTGGCCCACCATATATGAAGTTAGCAAAACCCAATCCACATTGATTCCAGTTGTTACACACTCACAACCACCAACACAGGATACGAATGACAAACACAGACACACACACACACACCTCTCATGTCTAGGATAAGAACTCCTACCTAACTAGTATATTACATTACAGCACTACTCCATTATAGGATACACCATGGACATTAATGGAGTTCTCTTTCCCCAAAGGTGTATTTCACAGTGAATGACATCAGCAGGATTGCCAGAGTAGGATATATGAATTGTAGTGAGTGTGACTAGCCTAAAATGCATTGCTCCCTACACAAACATAGATACACACACAAAACATCCACAACTGCCATGTGTGGGGATAGAACCTCTACTAGAGGTCTATATCACACTACAGCATGATGCTGTTGTAGGATGCACCATGGAGATTACTGGAGTGCCCCTTCTCCAAAGGTGTATTTCACAGCGAATGACATCAGCAGGATTGCCAAAGTAGGGCATTTGAATTGTATTGAGTGTGAGTAGCCTAAAATGCACTGCTCTCTACACACACACACACACACACACACACACACACACACACACACACACACACACACACACGTGCACACACACGTGCACACACACACTCACACACACACTTACCAAGTCTGAGTAGAACTCCTACCTAACTATTATATCACACTACAACAGTACACAGTTATAGGATGCACTACAGAGATTACTGAGCTGCAATCTTCCCAGGGTGTATTTCTAGGTGGATGACATCAGCAGCCTTGGCAAAGTAGAGCATTTGAATTGTAGGGAGTGTGACTACCCTAAAATGCATTGCTTTCTACACAGACAGACAGACACACATACACTTGCCAAGTCTGGAATTAGAACTCCTACTTAACTAATTTATTACACTACAGCAATACACAGTTATAGGACATGGTATGGAGATTATTGGACTACAACTTTACCAAAGGTGTATTTCAGAGTGGATAACCTCAGCAGGCTTGTCATAGTAGCATGGGGAGGGCAGTGGTTGTGCATGGGCCATAACCCATCCATCTAGGGGTTGGAACACCACATGTGGGCACACACAGGTATATGTTTCACAGGTACGTGTATACAGCTGCTAGATGACTACTTTCTTGTACAGTCATGTTGCACTGCTAGCACGTGCACCACATAGTCTGTACTGCTGATGGATACCAGTGGCTAGTATCTACAGTGAGATCTGAACCTCATGTAGTTGTGGCCTTTTGGCTGTGTGCAGGGTGGGACAGGCCTGGATGGTTCCTTGTCACAGTCACCCTCTTCCACACATCTATGTACTTCTACCTTTGGCTTATTATAGTGTGTTGTCCTTAGATATATTTCTGTATTCCTATCCACTGTGTGTGCATAGAATGTGTGGTGCATACTGAGGAGTGTCTGAACTAACATCTGTGACTGCCAGATATATCTGGTCCACTGGTGTTTGCAGACACGCCCTTCATGTGTTTAAGTGTGTGAGCAGGCCCAGTATGGCTGTCTGTATTGAATGTGTGGCTTGAGTCCTGGTAGTTTGTACTGCAGTGCTGACCTTTATGTTTTACACCTACAGGTACCATACTGTTTCTGCAGGGTATCCGTCAATCATTTGGCATTGTCTGTTACTACATTTCTACATAGGATGGGGGAGACACCTGACTATTTCTACATTTCTGCACTGGATTGGGAGGGGGGAACACCTGACTGTTATTACATTACTATGTAGGATGGGGAGCACTCCTGACACTTGTACACATTTGCTATGACTGTACTGGTATGTCAGGTACTCCATTTCATTTTGTATTCTTACCTATCATGCTGACTAGAGGCATACCGGTGTACTACAGATCATAGCTTTTATTTATCTACATATTAGTGCCTGACTTCCTACCCTTCAGAACTAACGTCCCACTGCCTGACCTGCTGCAGTCTGTCTGTGTGGGCCTGGGGGGAGGTTACGCATAAGCATCATTCAGAGGCCATAGCACAGCCTTTGTTTGTGTTTGTTCACACCTGTCCTGCTGGCTCTAACTGTTGTTGGGTATGTGAACCTCCCTGACTGGCATGTGTGAGTCACTTACCTTGTGGGTGTCCCAGTATTGAGAGTGGTGCTGCATGGCTGCCTATGTTGGATGCACATAGTACACTCCCTACACATGGTTGAGCACAAGTAGTGTAATGTTGGCATCCCTTTTACTGTATGTGAGAGTCAGAGAGAGGTGTTATTCCCTGGGTCCCTCCTGTGTATGTGGTATGCACTGTCTCTTTGCCAAGACTAGGGCATACTGGGCATGCCTCATTCTGCCCACTAGGACAGGCTCCGGTTGTTCCTCCTCAGAGTCACTCTGTGCCTGTGCAGGCCTTGGCAATGGTGGGGGGCTGTGTGGCCATGCCCCATGCTGTTCCCGCTGCAGCTGTTTCTACAGGATCATATTGTGTAGCATGACATATATGAGGACAATTTTGGTACATGTAGATGGTCAGTACTGCAAGGCTCCACTGGATGTGACCAGACACTGGAACCATGACTTGAGCATCCCAAACATACCCTCTACAATAATTCAGGTCTGTGCGTGTGCCTTATTATGGAGTGTGTGCATTTCTGATGGATGTCATCAGCCACGGCTCCAGTGAGTATCCAGCATCCCCCACAAATTGCTAGTACAGCTGCGTCAGATGCCAGATGTGGGAATCATGATAGCTTCCAGGGCAGCCAGCACATACATTCATCATTATATCCTGGGAATCGCATATGACCTGGCAGTTGATGGAGGGGAAACCCTTGTGGCTGATGTAGACCCTACCCCGCTCACTGGGGGGTACTTTGATGCATATGTGTGTGCAGTCTATAGCACTCACTACCTCAGGGTATTCTGCTGTTTGGTAGAGCAGTTGCATATTGCTGGCCAACACCTCACAGCTGTTGGGGAAATATATGTGCTAACCGACATGTGCTGACATGGCATCCAGGAACTGGTGGAGTTCCCTGGGTGCTGATGCCTGTGAGATCCCCATCATATCCCCAGTTGGCCTTTGGAAGGTACCTGTAGCTACTATTCTTAGACCTACACATACCTTGGTTTCCACTGGGATGGGTTCCCCTGTGTTAGTTCTGTGTGTGAGGCGTGGCCGGCACAGCTCAACAATTTGCTGTAGGAGGTCCCTGTCTACCCTATAGCGCTCCACTATCTCCAGCTCAAGTAGCCCCTGGTAGGTTACCCTGGGTCTGTACACTCTTCTCCTTCTCCTCACTGTGGGTTAGTTGACAGTATTCACATCCTCACCACCCTCAAACTCTTCCACAAGTTGTTGTATGATAGCCATTGCAGCCACTATCATTTTGTTGTTGTGTGTGTTAAAGGTTCCCCACTTGTTTACACCAGTGGTGTAGAGTGTGGGAAAAACCAGAGGAGAAGGTGTATGCATAGTTTATAGTAGTGTTCTGGGATGGGCTGGTCTGCTGCCTTTGTAATTGACTGATTCTGATAGATTTCAACTGCCAGCTATGCTAGTTCTCCTTGATTGCCTTCCTACTGCTGTTTTCCCTTCCCATTGCCTTCCTGTTTAAGCCTGGGGGTGCACAGCACAAACAGAGTGCTCACATGTGCACAGTGCTGCTATTTCCTGCGTTAACTTTTTTTCTTACTTTAAAACCCGGTGCACAGTGCGCACACCCGCTTAAGCTTTATAAAGAGTGCTAGGCAAATTCAGGCACACCTCCTAGCTTAGCTAGGAGCAGTCCTGAGCCACAGGGCTCCAATCCGCTTACAGTATGCCTGACACAACCTCCCATGATGTCACCTAACTCCTAGGCTTGCACCAAGCTATTCCTACTCTTACACTGTTGGGACCTGACTAGCATGCTGTGGAAAACTAGGATTCACTATCATTCCCCTCATTTTGCATATGATTGCCTGCTAATGCATAGTTACATGTCTCACACTGAGCCTCACCCCTTAGCAACCACTACTCACTGGCAATGTTGTCTTCTGCCTGCCATTGACTTGTATGGCAGAATAGTGATTTTAGTTAGAATGTGTAATTTAGGTTTATTTTGTTATTTTTCCCCGATCCCGTTTGCGTGCCACTGCCCTACACTTAAACAGCCGAGATCGGCTAAAAAAAATAAATGTAGATTTTTTTTTAGTTTTTTTAGCTGTTTGTAATGCCAATGGCCTTATACCTGGCCATTGGCATGCTTCCTAAATGATATGCAGCCTTTATTTGGAGCTGTCACAGCTCCGTTTTGGATTTTGCAGAAATGTACTCGATTACTAACCGAGTAGATTTCTACAGATTGCACTAGTCCTGCACGGCCGGTTGCAAGCTTTCTGGATTGCAAATTCACCTCATGTGCATGGATTTCACCTGCAAATGGGGCGATTTGCATACAGGGGCTTAGTCCGTGAGGGCTAGTGCAGGAGCATTCGTGCACAGCCTTGCAGGCTGTTCCTGGATCGCATGGCAGACATATTGCCTGCTAGAGCTCCTGCACTGATCTTGCACACTGTGCTAGGCATAGAGAATCTGGGGAGTGTGTCTCTGCTCCGGTATATTAGTATGGGAGTATTTCTGAATTTCCATATGTGTGTGAAATGCTGTTTCTTTTCCTCTGCATTTATTTGTTTGCATTTGTATATATGTTGGTGCTTGAGTCTGACTGTGTATGTTTGTAAACATTATTAAATATTTGCATAGCTTACATTTTGAATGTAAAACACTTCCACAAGCAGTAATTAATATCCTATACAAAGTTTGAAACACAAACTATGTGTATATATATATATATATATATATATATATATATATATATATATATATATTATATATATATACACACACAAAGATGTGTGTCTGTTTATTCATTCAGTAGACAATTAATGGAATGCAGTAAGTGAAAGCAGAAGTAGTGGAACCCCTAACCTTTTGAATGTACATCTTGTCAAAATTGTCCTATAGTATAGGTTCAGAAGGTCAGTAAGACTGAAACGTAATAGTTGTCATAGTTCTTACTGATGCTGAGGTTTGAATCTTTGGACAGTCAGAAATGCTGAAAATCCATATTTGTTTAAAATGAGCTGTGCTGAAAATAAAGTTAAAAATAAAACGTGTCAATTGGCATAAGCTATTTACCCCTACTGAAATATTTCTGTGCACAGGATGTAACTGTTTTATTGTTTCCTAGTGCTGGGCTTCTTTGCTAATATTTATTCTGCTTTTGAACATGGCTAAATCTTTAATTAGTGACAGCTTAATATCTGCACACAGATTTCTTGACTTAAATATTTTTTTTATTTGGCAAAGTGATAGTGTCTAATAAAAATTAAGATACCTCAGACTCAGACTTTACTATATTTACTTTAAATGATTTTACACTTTAATTGATTTACCATGTACAGATTTCTTTAAACGTGGCAATACTAATTTATGGGTCATTATTTTTGTCTTAAATTTGTTTTCCCATTAAAGTTTCACAGCTAGTGGCTAGTAACATTATAGTACTGTAACAACAACATTAAATAAAATTTGTGCTCTGTTTTATTGTATTCACAAGTCTAGGTAACATAATGAAGATGGTGCTGAAGTATGTTAACCATGTTCTACTGGCTACACACTGGGTAACAAAGTGATTTTTTTTTCTTCAGAGTAACTTTGCTGTGTAACAGCCTCCACCACATTTGCATTGTTTTTGCAGTGATGTGAGGATTTTTCCATGCATTTCCACTTCTGTTATTACGTGCAATAACTGTTGAGGAAAAATGTTATTAATACTGAAAATGTGAATTGTTCATCTTATGAAGGAATGTAATGCACACTGTATAATCATTCATATAGGCCTGATGTTCATATTTATCTCAACTTTTCAAAAACTTAAAGGAATTTCTTACTGTCAGCTGAAAGTGGAAGTTTGGCTGACGAATGTATTGCTGATATTATATACCTAAGTTTTACAATTTCCAATATAAAAAGTTGTTTGTCAAAAAATATCTATCTATCTATATATATATATATATATATATATATATATATATATATACACACACACACACACATATTCATATACGTACATAAACGCATATATAGTGGATCTAAATGATTACCACTGTTGAAG
>NC_056729.1:757715387-757742887 GCF_019279795.1 Protopterus annectens | reverse complement strand
TAATGTTCTCTCACATGATATGTATCTTAGCTTTTATCATATTGTCATTCAAATGTATTGTATTCTGAAGAGGTTCTACCACCTATACAGAACAAAAGCTTATATGTGAAGTTGTTAATCTCGCCAATTATTCTCACCGATGGGTTGGGAGCCGATCCTCAGCTCCGACACGGCCGATAGCAAGCTCAAAGTTTGCCGGTAGCTTGAGACCAGCCCCTTATCCAACCATGCACTGCTAGAAATAAATCAGATCTAGTTTGCCGCGACAAGAGAGATCTTGGTGATCCAGATAGCTTGGACCATTTTAGAAACAGAATTAACAGCAAGTTTTAAAAAGTTTCCTTTTGTTATATTTATGCAGTGTGTGTTAGTTCCATTATTTTTAGATAGTTTAGACAGTTTAGATAGTTTAAATTGTTTTAAATTAGGGACTTGTTGGCTTTTTAGTTTGTGTGGGCCTTTAGCCCCTTTTCCTACTATTAATCCCTTTAATAGTTAGTTTTTTTTTTTCTGTGGGACTCTTAGTCCCATGTTTGTATTATATTTTTATTTATATATATTTTACTGTTGTAGATAGTGCCCGGGTTGGGCTTAGTTGTTTGTGAATCTATTTACTATTTTTCTCTTAGTATGTCAGAGGATAGGGAGAAATCCCATCCCAAATCGGGTTTTAAAAAATGCCCAGATTGTGGGCAGAAAATGTCCATCACTGACGGACATATTCAATGTGTCTACTGCTTGGGGGCCAAGCACCTCCAAGACACATGTAGCATTTGTCACTCCTTCTCTTCAAGATTCCTCTTGGAGATAAGGAGGAAACTTATAGACAGAGGATTGCTGCAGCAATCTTTTTCAGAGGTTTTGAATAGCCATGAAGGTGCTAGTACATCTTCCAAATCTTCAAAATCCAAGTCTTCAGATAAGGTATCCAAAAAAGCTAAAATTTCAGAAGGAGGTTCATAGGTTCCACATTCATTGGAGCCGAGTGTACCTTTGATTTGGAGCCAGCTCTCAGTATTGGAGCCAGTCTCTGAAGTTCCTTCTTCACCTCTGCTCCAGTCAGCACCATCGGTGCATTCAGCTAAGTCTTCAGTCAACCTTTTGGATTTGGACATGGATCGGCTAGTGCAGAAGCTTTTACGGGCACCAGGACTTGCCAAACTGTTGTTAGCCCCGACCAGCTTGTTGGTGTCGAAGACCATGGAACCAAACTTGTCTACTTCTCCTCCAAGCCGCACTGGACTCTCGGAGCCGAGGGAAGTCGAACCGATGGTGATCGGACCTTTGGAGCCGATATCCACTCCGGGGTTATCAGCTCCATCTACTCGGATGTCCTCGGTGCCGACCGAGAGCTTTAGAAGCTGACACTCTCCAGCTGGGTCTGGGGAGGATAGTCGCACCGACTTGTCGGTGCCGACTCTCCCTCTCGGGGCTTCGGCTCAGATGAGCTCGGTTCCTACCTCAGGCTCGGAGCCAAGGTTTTCAGTGCAGAAGGATTGGACGGTACTCTTGGGTCCGTCCACTCCTCCTCGTCAGAGCCAAGGTTCCTTCAATGCTATGAGGAGAGTTTTGTCTCCAAGGACAACATCAGCATTGGTTCAGCTTTCCCTCTCCCCTCAAGCTACTGTGTCTACTTCTGCATCTACCGACCCCTCTAAGCGTAGCGACCCTGAACCTCAAATACCCCCACAGGGTGTCCCCTGTTCTTCTGAGACCTCCCCAGACCCCCCCACTGAGTAGGTGCCCAGAAAGAGACTGTGCAAGAGGAGGCACTTAGACTCCCCACAGGAGTCTTTGACATCTGACACGGACTTAGATGAGTCAGAAGGGTCCCCTCAATCCCTCTCTGAGGATATCTCTTTTGCAGAGATACTAGAGATCCTTAGTCAGAGGGGCGACTGGCAGTCCAAGACCCCTACCGAGGATGAGTCTGTGCTCTTGAAGGCTTTTGGTTCTCAACCTTCCACTTCTTGGGTGTCTCCGCCTTATGACAAGCTCATGGATCTGATCTCTCATAAGGCGTGGGAGTCACCGGAGGCCATGGAACCTGTCCCTCATAGACCCAATAAATTCATATCTGCCCCAGTCGATAAACCTTTTTTGACAAAAGGAGTACCTGTGGATTCCATGGTGGTGGCTGCAGCCACCAAAAAGGAAGTATCTGAGCCATCCTCTTCTATCCATCTCCCTAACAGAGATTCTAAGGTTATGGATAGATATGGGAAGTGCATGTTTAGTTCAGCAACTTTTTCCCTGTGATCACTGTACTACTTGACCCATTTTACAAGACTACAGAGAGATCTCCTGAAAGAGCTAGGAGATACTCTCCAGGGTACAGTAGCTGCAGGAGTGGCCAACAAAGTCAAAGCCCAGCTCGCTACCCTTAACTCAGTAGTCAACTCATCCATGCGTCTCATATCCTATGCAGCAGATGGTTCGAGTAGAGCCGCTATTTCGGCCATTGCTCTTCACAGACAAGCCTGGATGCATCTCTGTTCCTTTGCTGAACCCTTCAAGTCTTCTTTTATTAATACCCCATTTGATGGCTCATCACTGTTTGGGCCCAAAGTAAAGGAAACTTTAACCAGGTGTGAACAGGAAGGCAAGACTTTATCTGCCATTGGGGTCTGCTTTTCCACTCCTACTCGGCCCTACCCCAAGGGCCCTAGGTGGGGGAAGATGCGGTTCTGAAAAACTCAAGCAGTTTTTCACGACGCACATGGTGAAACCCCCTCTAGAGGCAGAGAAGGGGGTTATAACGGAAGACACCACCCCCATGGCAGAGGGAGTCCACAGCAACAGGGTGACAGGGGTCAGTTCTCCAGTCAGTCCTACCAGCACTCCTGAAAGGGGGCCCAACTGTTCAGCTCTGGAGGCAGTCAGGGGTCACTTGTCTTTGTACCCAGAAGCCTGGATAAACATAACATCAGATACTTGGGTGCAAAGCATCATTTCCAGAGGATATTTCATACCGTTCTTTATCCCTCCCATTCCTATCAAAAAAATCTCAGATGTTCCACCCAATCTTAGGGAACAAGCAAGTGTAGAGGTCCACAGATTGCTAGAAAAAAAGCGTCATCCAACCAGTCCCAGCAGACCAAGTTGGATTCGGAACTTACTCAAGATTCGTTTTGGTACCAAAGAAAACAGGGGACAGGAGACCTATCTTGGACCTCGACAGACTCAGCAAGTTCATAAAGAAAGAGAAGTTCCGAATGGTCATGCTTCAGTCCATTCTTCCCTTTTTAGGGAAAGGTGACTGGATCTGCTCCATAGATTTCAAGGACGTGCACTATCACATAAAGATGGACAGATGCTCCAGAGATCATTTGCACTTCCGGCTGGGAGCCAATCATTACCAGTTTTGAGCCCTGCCCTTTGGTCTCACTTCAGCCCCCAGAGTGTTCACCAAATGCATGGCAGTGGTCACGGCTCAGCTGAGGCGTCTAGGATTCGAGGTGTTTCCGTACTTAGACGATTGGCTCCTCACCGCTACCACCAGGCATCTATTGACTCAGGCAACACAATACACTCTGACACTCTGCCATCAATTAGGCATTATTTATTTTATTTTATTTTATTTTACATTTGTTGACCAGGCTAGTCCAGCTGGATAATTTCCATTTTCAGTGGAGGCCCGGGGAGAAAAGCTCCACAGATTAAAACAAGGTTATAGAAATTAAACATTTACAATAAATGCCTGTGACACAGACAGTGAGCAACAATGCATACATATTAGTCTAGATCAAGTAATAAAAAACACATAGTGCTATCTACGTGTTGAGAAAGGCATTAATTCTTTACAGTACAATTATGTGAGGATGGGGTATTACCTATTTTAAAATGTATATACATACTTGTAAAAGACATTGTACCCTATTTATTTTATTATTTTTTTTTTTTTTGTTAATATGAGAACAGTAGTAACAGTACAGTCATTAAGTCATTTGTGATCACAGAGAAAGATTGCAGTTTTGAAATAAGGAAATATGATAGTAGAATGAAGAAAGTAGATTAGTCTGGATTGGTACAAGAGCAGAGCCAGAAGTTGTTCAGATGTGAAAGAAGTTGTTTTTTAAAAAGATGAAAGGAGCCTAGAGAGGTAATGTGTGAGGGGAGGTTATTCCATATTTTGCCTACTGAGTTGGAGAAAAGGCAGTTACCTGCAGAATTTGTAATTCTAGTTGTGTTGACTTGTAGCTTTTCGGTGGAGCGCAGCTGTTTCAAGTTATTATAGGGGGTCAAGAGGTTACTAAGAGCAGGTGTCTTTGATGGTGATCAACTTCGAAAAGTCTGCCTTATCACCATCTCAGCATACCATTTTTATAGGAGCAGAGTTAAGATACCTCAACCACCACTCTATGTCTCCCTATCAAAAGAGTATCCCTTCTTCACCAAAACGTCAGCTCACTGGTATCAAAGAACAAAGCTACAGCAGTGGAGGTATTGAAAGTACTAGGTTTGATGGCAGCAGCAATCCTGGCTATACCACTCACAAGGATGCATATGCAAATCCTTCAATGGCTTCTCTTCACTCAGTGGTCTTACCAGAAACTACCAATGCACCACATGATTCTTATCATGGATTCTTGAAAGAGACCTTCTGTGGTGGTTGACATCTCTTCATGTTACAGTAGGGAGACCCTTTGTTCTCCCCTCCCCATTAGCCACTGTGACCACGGATGCTTCCCAGATAGGGGGGGGGGGGCGGCATTTTCAGGCAAAGACTGCCCAAGGCACATGGACAGATCAAGAATCACATCTGCACATCAATGTTCTAGAGCTGAGAGTGGTACTTCTGGCATTGCAGTAAATTCAGGACTCTCTCCCTCTAGGGACTATTGCAATTCAGACCGACAACATGTCAGTAGTGTGGTACTTGAACAAGCAGGGTGGAACCAAGTCTTATCCCCTTTGTCGAGAAGCCCTCAGGGTTTGGCAATGGGCTGTGTCATCCCAGCGTTTTCTGTTAGCAATGCACATCCCGGGGAAATCCAACGTCATAGTGGAACAAGCTAAGCAGGGCAATATTACTCCCTCACGAGTGGTCTCTCAATCAACAGTTTGTGGAGTTGATTTTCTGCAAATGGGGCCAGCCTTGCTGCAACCTTTTTGCCAGCCACATCAATTCAAAATGCAGAAGCTACTTTCCCCTGATACCACCTCTCGGTCATCCCCCGAGAGATGCACTTTTACATGATTGGCCCCCGGGTCTCCTTTATGCATTTCCACCCTTCCCATTAATACCCAGATTTCTACAGAAAGCAAAATCACTGGGAAGGAAGGTTATATTCATAGCCCCCTACTGGCCTCGACAGATTTGGTTTCCGTTTCTTCCCAGTCCTGGACCCAGTTATGGACCTTCTGACGCACCAGTCAGGGGGGCCTTCATCCTTCTCTACAGTCCCTGAAACTGACTGCTTGGCTAATCCACTTCCCCTAATTGCCAGGCTTCATTCAATTTCAGAAGATACAAGACAGATTCTCTTGTCCTCTCACAAGCCATCTACCAGGAAATTATATGACAGCAAATGGAAAAAGTTCTCAATTTGGGCCAACGAGCAGAACATTGACCCCTTTCAAGCTCCGCTATCTTTGATCTTGGAATTTTTGACAAAAATTTTTAAGGAAGGGGCAGCAGCTGCTACAGTTCGAGTTCAGTTAGCTGCTATCTCAAGTTTTCACCTTGGTCTTGATGGTTCAAATATTATGAGCCATAAATTATCTAAAACCTTCCTTAAAGGCGTTCTTCATATGAGACCTCCGATCAAAATTCCCTTTTCTCCCTGGAATTTAAACCTTATGCTGTCTCAACTTATTCTTCCTCCCTTTGAACCAGCTTTATCTTGTGCTTTAAAATATCATGGAAAACAATTTTTCTTGTGGCCATTGCGTCTTCCCATGGAGTGTCAGAACTTCAAGCATTATCCATCAGACCACCCTACATGATCTTCCATGCTGATAGAGTATCTCTCAGAACGAACCCCTCATTTTTACCTAAAGTCTGTTCTGAGTCAAACATCAATCAGGTCAATGAACTACCAGTGTTCTTCCCCAACCACTCTAACAACTTAGAATATATGCTGCACAAACTTGATGTTCACAGACAGCTCAGAATTTATCTTGACAGAACTAAGGATATTAGGAAATCAGATCAACTTTTTGTAACCTTCTCAGAACCAAGAAAAGGCAATCCAGTGGCTAAAACAACCTTATCTAAATGGTTATCCGATTGTATATACTTTGTTTATGAAAATGTGAACATGCCTTTAACGCATAAACCAAAAGCTCATTCTACCAGAGCTGTCTCTACCTCTTCTGCTTTTCAAGCTAAATTGCCCCTTGACGATATTTGCACTGCAGCCACTTGGTCTAACCCTCATACCTTTATCTCACATTACAAAGTAGATAAGGCTTCTAGGGATAGGTCTTCTGTTGGTTCTACAGTACTGAAGAACATACTCCCATGAGCCACCCAGGCTTGAGGGTGCTAGGGACGCTAACCATCAGTGAGAATAATCGGTGAGATTAACAACTTCACATATAGAAGTTATGTACGTACCATAACGTTCCATGTGAGTTGTTTATCTCACCTTTATTCTCACGTCCCTCCCTCCTTCCCCCTCCTGGCTGACTGTTGACTTAGAGGCTAGTGCCATCCTGGTTATTCAATATTTCTCTTTCCCTTTGGGTACTCTTCTTCGTAGATATATATAAGAGAGTATGTATAGGTTGTATATATGTATATATATGTATAGACTATTATTCACAGCAAACAAGATCTGAGGTAATAATAGCAGTGCATGGTGGGATAAGGGGCTGGTCTCGAGCCACTGGCAAACCTTGAGCTTGCAATCAGCCATGTCGGAGCTGAGGATCGGCTCCAACCCATCAGTGAGAATAAAGGCGAGATAAACAACTCACATGGAACATTATGGTAAGTACATAACTTCTATTTATCTGTTCTTAGTCTGCGTATTTTTATTTATTTAAATATTTTTATCTGTTGTTGCAGCTGCTTTTCATTTTATTTATTTATTTATTTATATTTAGAAGTTCACAAAGTATAAGTATTAACTCTTATATGTATATATATATATATATATATATATATATATATATATATATATATATATATATATATATATACCCACACACACACACACACACACACACACACACACACACACACACACACACACACACACACACACACACACACAATTCCAAAACACCATCAAAAGTAGAGCGAATATTTACTATATTAGTAAGACTATGTTTCTTTAATGAACCAATTTAAGCTGCATAAAAGGAGGGCTGAAGAAATACCCTATACAGAGTGTTGTTTGCTTAAAGAAATGGAATTGTTGTTGATTGCAGAAGCTCTGAAAATAATAAAGTAGGTTGGCCTGGAAAAAGACTAAGTAAGGAAGCTGGAATGCATTTATTTTAAGAGTCCTGAACTACTGAGAAACTGAGAGAAAAGGTGAAAGACAAGGAGAGAAACTTTTTATTTATTTATTTATTTATTAGCATTGTTTACTGGGAAAGTCAAACTGGACAGAAATGCACCTTTTCAGCTGAGGGCCAGGGAGAAAAGCTTCACAGAGGCTACAAGTATAACACGAATCACAACAAATGACATCAAATGCAGTTACAAGGGCTATGCATGCACAAAAACATTATAAAATCGACATACTGAAAGACATCCAGCAAACTGGAACTCTTTTAACAGCATAAGTGTGAGCTTCTTGTCAGCCCTAAGAGTTTTGCTTGAGAAGAACCTGCATTTTTTAAGTAGAATAAACAACTCAATTTTCTAAGACTGGTGCCACTTCTTCTTTCAGCTTTTCCCAGTTAGGGGTCACCACAGCAGATCACCTGTTCGCTCATGTTTGGCAGTGGAGTTTTATGGTGTCAAGTTGCCAGCCCGCCACCCAGCCTTCCACAGAAGGCACACACATGCACACACTCATGCCTAGGGCCAATTTAGAGTGTCCAATCCACCTACATAATGTCTTTGTGATGTGGGAGGAAACAAGAGCAAACCCACGCGACTACAGGGAGGACATACAGACTCTGCACAGAAGGCACCTCAGCTGAGGATCAAACTGGAGAGCCGAGAACCAATTGCTGTGAGGCAGCAATACTAAACACTCCACCACTGTGGCCACCTAGTGACACTGATGAGTTAAATGTTGATCATTGTTAGACTGCAGTGGGCATTTTTGACATATAATTTAAGCCAAAGTCCTAAAAGTGTATCTATTTCTTCCTACATAAAAGATTCATTTGTCTCAGTATAGGTTTCCTCAAACAGATAGAGTAAGACAGTCCTGTGATGTGTTTTGGGAGTTTTTGTCTTCTTTGAAGTGTGCGACTTTGTGTGAGTCAGTTTACCAGAACCACAATCATCATCATCAAAACCCTTTTTTCCCATTTTTTTCTTTTTTTCATGAGATCGGGGTGTCATGTCACCTGCTGCCATCTCTCTCAATTCAGTTCCACTCTCTTACCTTCTTCAACACTCATGCCTGACTGTCTTTCATACAATCCATCCACCTGTTTGCAGGATGCCCTCATTCCCTCCTGCTTTCTTCCAGTCTGTCCCTTTTTGCATCAGATTGTCTTCTGCTTTTCTGCATATGTGCCTAGATCACCGTACTCTGTTCTCTTTGACCTTGTCTGCAGTTGGAGCTACTTTGGCTACTGCTATGATGTCCTCATTTCTTTGTCCCACAATGTGCATCCTAACACCTGTCTCAGGCATTTCATCCCCATCACTTTTAACTTCCTCAACTGCTCTGACTTTACTGCCCAGGTTTCTGAACCATACTTTAGGACTAGTCACACTACTGTTTTGTACACCTTAATTTTCACCTTCTTTGGAATTCTTCTGTCATAAACCACCCTGAACACTCTGTGCCAGGTGGCTGCAGTCCCATCTGATTCTAGCTTTGACCTCCTCATTCAGACTTCCCTTTTGCTCAACCACCCCTCTCAGATACTTGAAGCTGTTAACTCATTAATTTACTTCCTGTGCTATCACAGTTCTCAGGTTCTTCTGATTTTCTCATTTGTTACCATCACAAACGTTTTATCTGTACTCAGTTTCATCCCACATGACTTCAGTTTTACTTTGCATTCCCCTACTGTTTGCTGAATTTCTTTGTCAGTCTGCCTGTAATGCCATGTTTTCTTCACACAGCAACTTTTTTGACCCATCCCCTTTAACCTGTTTGCTAATGTAGTCTATCACCACTATGAACAGCAGTGGGCTCAGAACTGAACCCTGATGTAAACCCACTTGCACTATGATTAACTCTGTGAGTGCAAACGCTGTTCATACATGAGTTATTGGGTCTTTGTACAATACCCATCAGTTTTACCAATGTTTCAGATACTTTGATCCATGAAAAGACTGCCCAAATCAGCTTACTTGGGACCTTATCATATTATTTCTCCAAGTCTAGAAATGCCCAAATGAAGTCTTTCTTCATCTCTAGCTTCTTATCAACCATCTGCTCACTGTAAACATTGAGTTAGTTGTGCTGCATCCTGATCCGAATCCAAATTGCTCATCTCCCGTCTTACTTTCCACTATGCTTTTTATCCTTTTATCAATCACTCTCTTCCCTACTAAATCCAACAACTTCATCATATCTGCTGTGACCTCATCTGAGCCTTTTCGACTTCCCATGTTTCCCTGTACTCTTTTACTTTTGATGACTTGCTGGACCACCAGCTTTCCTTTTGTACTTTGCTTCCATATCTGACTTGGCCACATATCTGTTCTATAGTTCTCACACATCCTGCTTTGAGTTGCTATCATTCTTCTTAACTCCACCTACTTTCTCTTCTTCTTGAGGTGCTAGAGACCTGAATAATTCCTTGACCTCCTGTGCTTTATTTCCAGTGAACTTCCAGGTCTTTAGCCTAGTCTCTGTTGACCTTAAAGCCTTCTCTGAGCACTGCTTTCAGCTGATTGTTGCAACCATTGCTTATGCAGTGAACCAACTATTTAACCGGGGATGACTTTGCAGGCACTGATTCTACACCACTACCCTTTCTTTACCCCACTACCCCTTCTTTACTTGGAGGAAATCTAAATGAATTGCATGTTGGCCACATCTGTATGTGATCATGTAACTGTTTTTCTTGCTGACCTATGTGTTAGCCACCATCAAGCCATTTGCCAGACAAAAGTCTAGAGTGGAATCTTCTTCTTTATTCCTGTTACCCCATCCAATTGGATCCAGGCAATCCTCATATCCTGATGTATGTCCCAAGGTGTACATTCAGGTTACCCATTATCAACCCCAATTTATGTTGCCCTGATTTATCTAGTAGGTCCTGAATCTGCTGTCTGACTAGACTTTTTTCCTTACTATCACAAACCTGCTGTGGAGCATATGCTGAGACTATGAATAGTGCACTGTCCTTATATTGGAGTCTGATTACCGTCAGTCTATCACTAATTCTAATGATATCCCTCACCATCTTCTGAAGCTTCTCCCTCACCACAATTCCCACATCAATTTTAGCCTGTCCTCCTCCTGAGTAGTAGAGTCTGTAACCCAAGGCAACTGATTTTGGTGTACTACCCTTCATTTTGTGTTTATATCATGCTATCGAAAGATGAAAATATTGAAAGCTATTTCATCAAACCTAAAATATCGAAACCACATAATATCGAACATTCAGAATAGCAAATTTTTTCCTTGGGAAAAAATCCGCTATTCTGAAACACATACACACAACACAAGCACACCTAAAAAACATCAATCCACATACATACACTTATAATCCTACAACTAACCCTACACTAAACTGTACATATGCTACTATCTATCCACTTACCTTAACCCAAACCCTAACCCTAAGGTCCATCACTATTGCACACTCACCTAACCCACGCCCTAACCCTAACTTACCTAACCCGCGCCGTAACCCTAACTCACCTAACCCGCGCTCTAACCCTAACTCACCTAACCTGCACCCTAACCCTAACGACCACACAATCGCACACTTACCTGAACTCGACCCGTAACTTTCCACCACAGCACTGAAAATAGTGAAGCCACAGAACCAGCCAACCAAATTCTTTCCCTAGGAAAGAATTCGGCGCTCTGCAGCTTCTCTATTTTTAGCGTTCGCTCAAAATGGGTCGATATTAGAACATTCAAAGTTTTAAAACTTCGATGTTCTGATACAGACCCTTCATTTTTGTCTCCTGATTCCTCCTTACCATAATGTCATACTTTTGCGAAGGCTGGGTCCTCAACATACTTATCACTGGTAACTACCCATGCCAGAGTTATCAGAACCATTTACCAGGAGACAATCACAGAGCAGGTTCTTCAGACAATCACTGTACTACCAAAACAACTAACTATGGAGGAGAACCTAGATCCATACCCTATGCCCTCTGACAAGTATGTTTACCAGGAAACATGGAACTGAGACAAATGAGTAAGGAATATTCTGCCCATTTGAGCAGAGAACTGCTGAAAACTATTTGGATAGGGAAGGAATTGATAATCAGGACTGTGACAAGACTAAAATGCAATACTTGTCAGAGCTGGTGTTATCACAGAGATGCAAGCTCAGAAATGTCATAATTCATCTATTTCGAATGGCAAATAACAAAACAATCATGTCATGCATATATGACCTAGAGTATATAATTATTTTATGGCTAGTTCCTGGGAGTCACATTCCTAAAGTAAAATGCTTGAGATGCTAGCTGCTGACAAATTTAAGAAATCTTTACTGACTGTTTTAAGAAAGTTTGTGGGTCAAACTGATGTTAAGGGCACTGAAAGATTTTTTGTGTTAGCATAATATTGTTATCACTGGAAACCATATACAGAACTGAACAGCCTTGATCTGTTGCAGACACTGTGCCATATGCATCCATCCATCCCTAACCCCCCTTTCAGTAGCATTGCTAGCTGGGGCAAGAGCAGGCAACTGCACTGGGTGCAAACTGTTGTGCTGGTGTCATTAGCCATTCTCAATCTCTCTTTAATTTAGTTACATTTGTGGTCAAACTTGAGTGCTGTAGCACTTTGTGTGTGGTCTAAACTGGAGCAGCTAGTTGCAACAGTGTAATAAGCAGTCTGCTACAGTTTAAAAGTAAAAAAAAAACTCTTTATCTAAAACCTGTGTGCTGTAGCACTCTGTACAGACAGGATATTGTTACAGTTTAAAAGAAATTTTTTTTATTTTTTAACTAAAACATGTGCACTGTAGTTCACTATGCAGGCAGTGTATAAACTGTAGCAGCTGTTTGTTAGAAAAGCAGTTTACTACATTTTAAAAGATGAAGTTATTATTATTAGTTGCAGTAGTAAAATGAGTTGAAGGAGGGCAGGGCACAGAAACAGGACCTGAATGGCTGGGGAGGAGGCAGGGTATGGGTCATGTTATGCATCTAGCCACATGTTTCTTGTGCTAGTGGAAGGAATGTATTTTTTTGTTCTTCACTAGAAGAACTTCTGGGGAAGGGGGGCATGGATGCAACTATAATAACCTGATCAATGATCAACGCAATGCAGAGATTGGCTTAATACAATAAAGTGGTTTTTTTTTCCCCGTTTTTCACTTGAAGAACTGAGGGGGTAGGGTAGGGTGTTGGTTCCTGTTAGAAGCACACGGAGCTGGTTGAGCTGGGTATGCTTCTGTGCCTTTTTCTCGTTTTTGCACATGGGGTCTGGGTCTCTCTTGAACAGTGACCATCTTTGAGAGCCAATGTTCACACCACTGGGTGGCTAGCCCTGCCACAGCTACTCTTTTGTATCTCACACATGAAAATGCACTCACACCTATTGTGAATTTAGAGTGTCCAATCCACATATTAAATGTCAATAGAATGTCAGAGGAAAATGGAGCACCTGGAAAAATCTAATTAAACAGAGAGAGGAAATGTGGACATAGCTAACCTGTTAGCTGACAGGTTCTGTGAAAACTTCACTCCACTGTCCCCGCCACATGTACCCCATGACATCCCTGCGACCTATCCTCTACCTTGTATCTCTAAAGATCAGGTTATGAATGCCCTCTTTAAGGTCAAAAACACAGCATCTATGGGACCTTAATACCATCCCATGCTGTGTCCTACATAGGTTCAAACAAGAATTAACTTTGGGTACTCTTCTCAATCATAGTCTAAGTACTGGCTTTGTTCCAGCTGAATGGAAAAAGGCCACCATTATCCCCTTGCACAAAGGTGGTGATTCCAATGACCCTGGGAGCTCTAGGCCTATTAGCCTGACTAGCCTTATCTGAAAGGCCATGGAGCGAGTCATCATGGACCTTATCAACAAAGATATAGGTAATCTCCATACACCTGACCCTACTCAATTTGGATTTGTCAATGGGAGATCAAGTCTGTTAAACCTGCTGGACTTCTTCGAGACAGTCATCAAGGCCCTATATGAGAGGAAATCTGTACATACAGCCTACCTAGACTTAGCCAAGGCTTTTGTCACTATCTCCCACTCTGGCATCATTGACAGACTCACTCAGCTAGGTAGCAACCCTTATATCATTAAATGGCTCACTAAATGGCTCACTGATAGAACCCATATAGTCAAAATATGGGACTCCACCTTCAACAGCAGACCAGCATCCAGTGGTGTTCTGCAGGGATTAGTCCTTGGTCTTCTACTGTTTGGAATCTATTTCTGTGAAGTACAAGCTAAAACTAAAGGTCTGTGGCTGACAAAGTTTGCTGATGACTGCAAACTGGGAGCGGTCATAGATTCTCCAAACAATGTCAACATCCTACAAGAGGTCTTACACAAACAAATGATTGCTGCAAAAGCCATGGCCTTAAACTCAATGCAAAAAACTGTATTGTCATCCCTTTCAGTAAGAGTGATGTTCCTGCTATCACATCAATAACAACACCCTAGGTACACACTCAGAGGTGAGAGACCTGAGCACACAGGTTGACAGCAACCTTACCTTTTATCACCATATCTCCACAGTGGTAAGAACAGCATTCTATATTGCTTATCTTATAAGTAAGAACACTGCATCAGAAAAAAAAGAAGTTATATCCTCTCTGTATTCTTCCCTCATTAGGCCAATAATTGAGTATAATGCCCCTTTTGGTATATAATTTTCCAAGCACCTGCAGCAATTGGAGAGACCACAAAGGTTCGATGCAAGGTCTTCAGCAACTGTCCTAGGTGGATCATCTAAAATCACTCACTTTAATATGTTTCATACAGATTACTCAGAGGCAATCTCTGCCTTGCATATAAGGCAATCTTTGACCCGGCTTTATTGGAAATGCTGCATATCCGCAAGTCAAATTGTACATGGGTTACTCACTCTAAAGACCTTAACGTGGTATGTGACATTAATAGGACCTGTTGGAGGGATAGATCTGTCTCCCAGAGGTTACCACACCTCTGGATGAGACTACCACTTCATGCCAACGTTGACCCTCTTCAAATGCAATCTGGATTACTGGATGGGTATCTGTAAGTTTACAAAACAACAAAACCAACAAGACTAGCACTAAGGTTAACCATCAGTGGAGAAATAATAGTAAACATGAAAACAAACCCCAAAGAATACGGACACATTGAACATTAACATTTATTAACTCACAGAGCTTTCAGGTTAAAAAAACCTTCATCGGTGTGTACAAATTGTGTTAAAACATCACATTTTATACCCTCCAAACACAGCCCATAGTCCAATAAAACAATTAAACAAAATAATTAAACAATCAATTGCTTAGCATTTAGCTTTATTTTATTATCTGAATACTATTTAGATAGATTTATATGAATCAATGTTTTGTTTTAGTGCTATAAAACTATTATGTGTTTGTGATAGTACAAAGGAGAGAGTATTTAATTAATTGCTAAGCAATTGATTGTTTAATTATTTTGTTTAATTGTTTTATTGGACTATGGGCTGTGTCTGGAGGGTATAAAATGTGATGTTTTAACACAATTTGTACACACTCATGAAGGGTTTTTTAACCTTAAAGCTCTGTGAGTTAATACATTTTAATGTTCAATGTGTCCATATTCTTTGGAATTTGTTTTCGTGTATCTGTAAGTTTACCCTAGGGGTTCCACCTATGTCCCTCTAGGACAGGGGCAATAGGTGCTGATTGTGGAAATAAGGGTAAAACCTGACTAGGCTTGTACGGGACCTAATGTCATTAGCCTAGTAACCTCATATGATCCTATGATCCTATGACATGCAATCTCACACAGAAGGCACCCTAGCTAAGAAGTGAATCTGGGAACCTCTTGCTGTGAAGTGACACTATCTGCTTCACAACTGTGTGGCAGACTTGGTAACACACAAAAAATATTAGCTATAGACATATTC
Source organism: Protopterus annectens (assembly GCF_019279795.1). NCBI lineage: Eukaryota > Metazoa > Chordata > Ceratodontiformes > Protopteridae > Protopterus > Protopterus annectens. The sequence goes on along the minus strand of NC_056729.1, from coordinate 757,727,524 downwards.
TGCTTTAAATATATACAAAGGTTCGAATAGCTATATTTTATACTCAAGATAGTAATACTATAACAACAATGGAAACAATAGCCATTGGCTAGTATGTGACCAATAAGGTTATGCCTATGGAATGTGATAAATTATTTGCAAGAATGCCTGAAACTTCATTCTCTTACTATGCTACTGCAAAGATAATTAAGTACAATTTCTTAATTGATAGCACATTGCCAGAAGGACTACTAGATTTAGACAGTTTTGTTTATCTAACAAAAGTGCAGTAGACATATAAAAAGAGCTTGCTTTCTAATAAAGAAATTATTTAACTAGAAAAATAAGCTGCATTTGAAAATGTAGTTGACCTTTTCGCTGTAGTATCAAATTTAACACCTGACATGATAATAGGGAAATATTTTCTGTACTTTAACGATTTGTGGAAGGTGGAGGGAAGAAGATAGTCCTTTCATCTGGCTACCCTATTTGCATGGGGAAAAGAATCAGCAAGCAAGTTCACATATAAGTAAATATCTGTATAACTTGGAAAAAGGTGGGAGTGACCACCAGACACATTCATTAGAGTGTGTAAATAGAGGAAAGATCTGGCTATAATGTTAGAAAGCCCTGAATGTAAAAAAAAATGTCTAAGGATACAAATAAAAGAGAAACCTGCACCATTTAAAGATATATGTTAGCATGCACTTACAGTAGCATGCAAAAGCAGAACCAGTAGAAGGAAGGCAACTGCAAAATAAAATATTTCAGCCTGAAATTATTTAAAAGAGGAAAGTAGGAAAATCATTGCAGCCTGAAAGTATAGTACCGCAGGAAGCAGAAGTCAGTAACAGAGCAGATTAGAAGGGAGCCATGTAGTGAAAGGATGTATGTGAGGAAATTAAGCTAGGAAGTATGGAAAGTGTACAACCTGAGCAGAATTATAAGGTTCTGTGCAACTAAGACAAAACCCACAAAAAGGTGAATGTTGACAAGGGCAAATGTTCCATTAAGGCAGATTTTTACAGGAAAGTTAAAGGTGAAGAAATAGTATCTGAACAGAGTTCTAAAGCCTCTTCTGTCAGCTTAAGCCAGAAAGTTAATTTAAGAAAGGCTAGGCAGCAGATATTGATAAATGAAAAAATACAACTCACTAAAATACATTCTGAGGTACCCTTTTTAGAGAGAGTGAGCAACCTAGAAAAGAAAATTAAATGGATATGATAGTGTTCACAGACTTTGAGGAAGATGATTTGCCACAGAGAAAAGAGAAAAAGAAAGTAGTATATATTGATGGAGAAAATAACTTTGTATGGACCCTCAATGATCTTCATTTTGCGCCAATTTACAGGAGCTCCAAACAAAAGGCAGATGATTCTATAGATCAGGTTTGTAAGGATATGGAACAGGAAGGACTGAATAAGGCAAATACATCAACTTATGCTTAAGATTAGTGGTAGAAGTTGCTTTTCCTGTACAAGAGGTAGACATTGAAACCCTGGGCCTTGTGTTTGCAGTACTGAAGGCAGTGCCTTCTCCTTCATGCTACACTAGTCTAGAGGAAACATCAGAGCTGGCTGACCTTTAGATAAGCAGCTTAAATTGTAAAATGACCCTGTGGAAGAGGATACTTTGAGCAGGTCAATAAGACACATAGCTTGAGATGTAGGGCACAAAAAGGAAATGTGTATTCCTACTTCTAGCACACGCTTTAAGTTCAGCTTGACTTGTTGTACACAGTACGACAGTAATAAAAAGACCACAAAAAGGCTCTGAAAAGGTTTATTTGTTTCTTACCAAACCACAGAGAAGACAGCTGCTATAGTTAGAGACATTTTTCCCTCAGAGCAGCATCAAAATGTGCAGCTGAAAGATTTCAGCAATAAAAAATCTTTACCATTTTCCCAAATGAACAAGGAACAAATCACTTTTGGGGAGGAAATGTAACCCAGACTAGACACACTAAAGATAATTTAAAGGCATGAACGGTTATCTTAAAATTTTGCAAAACACCAAACTGCAAATAAAGGCTATACCTAAAGCAGTAAAGAAATAGACTGATATAGGGTAATGTGGGACTCGAGAAGAGAGTAGAACAGCCCATTAATGTTGGTCCGAAAACCCTAATGAAACCATTTGGGTCTATAGTGCTTTGAGGAGATTGAACAACCTTTCACACTTGGATCATTGCTTAAGGCCTATGACTGAGGAAATACTAGAAAGAATAAAGAAGGCAAGACTGCATTAAATGAGCTACAGATGTTGAAAGTACTGCACTGGTTTGCTCACTCCACCAAAATGAAGATGAACTGGTTTTAAACTGAGGGCCAGTTGTAGCTTAGCCTACAGATTTCCCCAAACAGTGAAATACACCTGACCTAAAAGTGTGTATATGCTTAGGTAAATGGCACACATATAACTTTCTGAAGAATGCCATGTTAAACGACACTGTGGCTTTAAAATGGAAAGCAGACACTAGCTAGTTACTAACACACACACACACACACACACACACACACACACACACACACACACACACACACACACACACACACACACACACACACATGCAAACACGCACAGACACACACACACACACACACACACACACACACACACACGCACACACACGCACACGCACATGCACACAAGCACACACCATTCATTTAAATCATTTAAGTAGCTGTAATGATTCTCATGTTTTTATCATGAAGATATTAGTATTGTACCAAACCCTGCAATGTGATTGTTAATATTTTACTTGTGATGCTTTTCTTAACTTCCTGTATAGATATCCCTGTGTTTTTTTATCTATATTTATTTTATTTAAAATTCCTGGCTGTTACATTTTTCAATTGTACTTTATTTTCCTGAGTTGGGGCTTGGGGCTGAAAATGGTCACTGATGATTAGTGTTGTATTCTGGTTAAAAATAGAAATAACTGAATGAATGAATGAATGAATGAATGAATGAATGAATGAATGAATGAACAAATAAATCAATAAATACATCAATCAATCAATAAATACATAATAAATAAATAAATAAACACAGTTCAAGCAATCACACCACACTTACTTGCAGGGGCTCACTGGTACCTCCTTCACAGTGTCAACAACCCTAACAGCTTTCTTCTAGACCAGCTGCCCCTTTGCTGTACTCTATGGCTTTGAGAAGTATCTGACAAATGTTTGCAGTTTGTTAAATCTTATTATTATTTTGGCCTATTTTCCATCACTCATAAATGCAAAACTGCATCTGTAAAAGTATGTTGCAAACTGCCAAGCTTCTCAAGCAAGTTTCTGAACTTTTACTCACATATGTTGAGTCTAAATACATATACATATACATTCTGTACATGCATTCTCCACAGACACATACATATCTGTCTATCCATCTATCTATGTCTATCTATGTATCTATCTATCTATCTATCTATCTATCTATCTATCTATCTATCTATCTATCTATCTATCTATCTATCTATCTGTCTATCTATCTGTCTTTCAATCTTTTAGTCATATTAGAACGCAGACTCTGCATTTACAGAGTATACTAAATAATCAGCCCAAGATCTTAAAACATCATAAATGTATAAACAGAGTTGCAGTTGCATAAATTAATTGGGAGTTTATTCCATAAATGAGCAATGTTGTAAGAAGAAAATTTGAAAGATCTTATAGTTCTACAAGAAGAAAGTGCTGTCTTATAACAATCTTTTAGAGTAATTGGACTCTAAATCAAGTAACATTTTAACTCTTCATTGTGTAAAGCTTTAAAGCCAAAGCTTAATTTGCTTCCTATAACCGGTAGTTATTAGAAAATAAGTCAAAGAGTTGAAGTCTATTAAAACAGTTAAGATATTGAACATCATACAGGTGCAGAGTAAATTATTTATACTCATTAGAGGACAATTAAATCACCCTTAGAACAGGAGAAAACTGTAAACATAACATTTGACTCAATAATTAGGCTACTTTAAGTAACAAATAATTTTATATGTAAAGCAGAATGTCTTGTCTGAGAACCTCTGAAAATTTGACCACATACATTTAGGGCTTTGTATTTGACTACTGAAGTGCTGATTTTAAATTGCAGTTAGTGTTCAGTGAATACACAAAGATGTTTAATAAAGAAATACTCCCAATAAAAGTGCTTCTTAATAAGATGACAATCAATTTTCAAGGGCACAAATGTCATGAAATTGTGTTTACTAATATTAACATTAAACCCATTCCCTTTTAACCATGTTTTACACAGGAAATATAGTTAATGAACATCATACCTCTCAACCTCTTGGCATAAGAAATCTGGACATAGCCTAAAATGATGACGGGGGCAAAGGCGAGGAAATTGGGACAGATTTTAAATATTGCTCTTATAAATATAGACAATTTCTAGAATAACAGGATTTGTGTTAGCATGCATTTTCTGAATGATATGACGTATAAAACTCAAATGTATATCATTATTTGGTAATTTCAGTCATCAATGATTTAGCAGAAAATCACAAATTCTGAGAGGAACAAGCCAAAAATATAACCAAAAATCAAGACATTCTGCAAAAATCTGGACAGTTGAAAGGTATGATGAACATATTATAATCAATATCATTTGTAATAACAAAACCTAATTTGATATCATCTGATTGTTTAACAATCCAAATACATTTATGTGTAGCCAGAAAGAAAAATACCATACCGAAACATGTTGGATCTAAAATAAACCACTGAGGACTTCACAGAGAACACCAGCTCAGTGTGAATAATGGCTGCCAATTTTTACATGAAGTTGTCTGTTAGAAAACAAGTGAATCCAGTTTGGTTCAAATGGGTTAATATTTTTTTTTTCTATCATAACTACATAAGATACTCAAAATGGTTGAAAAACCTCAGTTTTATTATATTTAGTTTTGTGATGGATTTCTACAGGGGAAGCACAAAGGAAAATACAAAATAACACAGTAAGTGGTCATGCACATGGTGTAGCCACTTCAAAGACACAGGCTGGGCAAAAGCACAAATGATTGAAATTGTGTGATATGAAGCTCATGTAAATGACTGCATAATAACATTTAAATGCGAATGTTTCTAAATATGAGCAACATATAATATGTAAATGCAGATGGCCAAGATGCTGGACTGATTCACAGCTGCATAAAATACCAGTGCTGTGCACCCTTGTCCACTCATTTGGAAGTTTGTGAATTTCTGGAGAACAAGACCGGTGCTATGTTAGGCATAGCAACAATAGTAACGTAACATCATGTACTGCACCACTGGAGTCATTTCTGACAGTGTCATACAAAACAACCATCTAGTCCAACAAAAAAAGATACAGGGTACAGAAGACACATATATATCAACATTTCCAGACTAGCTGGATCACTGATTTCTTTCAAATGGACAGGGATGGACTTTGGGATCTGCTAAAACTATGCCACCCAAAAATAAAATTGAGTGGTATGTATGATTGAGGCATTAATGTGGTCAAAAAGGTATGTGTAGCATTGAGTATGCTAGATACAATGACTTTCCAGTGGCCTACAGCAAGATTATCAGGCATATCACAGTTTACTACCTACAGAATGCTTAATCATTCCAGAATATAATTCTACAACATGTGGAGGAACATACTTGCTTCCAAAAGATTCCAGGGGAAGAAAGCTAACAGCATGCATACATTCATGATATTGTGCAATTCCTGCGATCTTAGGTGGCATAAATTGTACTCATGTTGCTATTAAGGTCACACCAATACTGGATACTCAGAGCTACATAAATATGAACTTGTACTGGGAGTATTTCTTGAACTGTCTGTTAATTTAAAATGTCTAGAAAATGTTCATAATATGCCTATGCACCATAGGTTCATAGGTAGGTACTAGGCTATCAGCCCAAGGGCCTATGTAAGCCTAGTCAACAAGGTTCCCTGGCTTTCACCATCCAAGAAGGTTATTTACTTGTGCCCTTGTCGAGCAGAGCCACATAAGTGATCCCTGGGGTGAATTTCCTATTTCCCATCCACTCATCAATATTTTTCTTGAAGAGTACTAATGAGGAACTCTGCATGACATAGATAGGTAGCTTTTTCCAGAGTATGGGAATTCTCTGGGACAGGAATTTATCTCTCTCCAGCATGTTCTGTTTATTGTAGTGGCAAGTTTTAGGTCCCTGGAGCATGTAGCTTGGAGGGATTGGGTTTTCTTTAGGTGTAGCGTGTCCAACAGCTCTGGGTTTGACATAGCTTTGTATGTTTGGCAGAGATCACCTCGGAGTAGGCAATATGCTATGGAGTAAAGCTGGAATTTTTTGAGGTGGTCAGCATAGGGCATCTGTTTGAGTCTCATAATACTCTTTGTGAGGTATTTTTGTGGCCTTTCCAGCTGTTGCAGATGTCTTGTGAGGTACATTCCAAAAGAGAAGTTGTACTCAATAATGGATCTAATGAGAGCTGAGTATACGGGAACAGTGACCACTTTTTTCCTTGATGAGAACCCATTTGTGATGAGGTGTGCCACGTAGAAGGATTTCCTGACTACTGCGGCGATGTGATTATCAAAGGAGAGACTACTGTCCACCTGAGTCCCAAGGTTTCTTATCACACCTTCGGCATTAAGTAGATTGACACGTATGTGGTAGTTCATGGGTAGCAAGTTTTTATCGAAGGGGATGATAATGTACTTTTTGGCATTGAGCTTGAGGCCATGGCTCTGACACCAGGCATAAGTCTCAGTGAGCCCTTCTGTAGGATGTCCGCATCATTCGGGGATGTGACTATGGCACCTAATTTCCAGTCATCTGCAAACTTCATCAGCCAGAGGCCTTCTGTGTTGGCCTGTACTTCAGAGAAGTAGATACCAAACAGGAGAGGACCCAAGACTGAGCCCTGTGGTACTCCACTTGTCACAGGTTTGAAGTCAGAATTGGAGTCTGCAACTTTTACAGTGTGGGTTCTGTCAGTGAGCCAGTTGGCAACCCATCTTGTGACGTATGGATTTATACCCAATTTAGTGAGTTTGTCTATGATACCAGAATGGGTGATGGTGTTGAAAGCCTTGGTGAGGAGAAGATAGGCAGTGTGAACTGCCTTACCCTCGTATACGGTTTTGGTGACTGTTTCAAAGAAGTTGATCAGGTTCAGGAGCCATGATCTGTCCTTCACAAACCCAAACTGGGTGGGGTCCAGAGTTTGGAGGTTATCAATGTCTTTGTTTATGAATTTCATGATGATACATTTCTGGGCTTTTCACATGATTCACACATTTGTCACATGTCCAGCCAATACCAGTGATTCCTAAGATGGAACTCCTACAGGATCACATGGTTGATAGGTATGCACACATTACAGGACTGGGCTATGCAGAGACCCACCATGCTTGCTGAGATTAGGCCATATATAATGCTGCCTATGGTGTGTTAGTGGTGATGTCATATATGCTCGTGAGCCATGGGAAATGACTTATTCATTCACAGCCCACAAACTGTGGAGGAAACAATCCACACTGCAGCCCATGCCAAACCCAGAAATATCATCTTCTTCTCAGAGAACTCTGGTTGGGCATTGCAGTATAATCATGGCACGGGCAGCAAAATCTTTGTAGTGTGTTTCATGATATAAAACATAGTCATGAAAACAAGCAGGGCAGTGTGATAACATCCCAGCAGGACATGCTGTACATGATGCAGTAGCAGCACTGGAACAGGAAGGAGATCCAGTGGAAAACCAATGTAGCAGTGGTGCCACAGTTGATGCAGAGGTGGGGACAATACATTGCAGCAATGGAAAGGTGGTGGTATCTAGTCCACAACTATGGACCTTAACACAGAAAGCAAAGAATAAAATGATGCATGCTGTGACACATTCAAACTATGCAGGGCCATTTGTACTCTAACTGCACAGTGCATCACAGAGCAACATACGTACATGAGTTATAGATTGGGCAAGGCATAGTCATCATCACCTACATAGGTGGAAGGGGCACAGTGACAGTAAACTGTGACATTATAATGCAGTAGAGCGTGGCACAATATGAGATCAGTAGCCTTGTACTCTGGATGATTGTGGGATGTCAAGAATTATATCATCCAGTGATAGAGTTGAGGTATTTCTAATTGTCTGTTGCAGGCATCCAGTGTGATGCCTGTACAGGATCACCTCTCCCAGTCATGGGAGATGAGTGCCACTATGTGACCTTTGCCAGCATCCACTGCACCAGCTGTTTATATAAGGGCTAGATCTGCCCTAAAACAGACATGAGGTAGAAGTGTAGGACCTTGTTGGTGTACCCTGAGGAAGCATCCCATGTGTGTGGGGGCAAATACCATTCCTTATGACCAAGAATACCAGTACGTGAACCAGCATGTGACACTGATGATGTGTTTATTTATTTATTCATAAATTAATTAATTCATTTATTTATTTCATTTTGTTAAAGGGGTAAGTCGACTGGTTGTCAAGACCTTTTTAGCCACAACCTGCACCATGGTGCAAGACCAAAACAAACACACAGTTATACATAGACTAAAAAATACACAGAGGTATACATAGTACAGTAACAATATATATTATACATATATATATATATATATATATATCTATATCTATATATATATATATATATATATATATATATATATATATATATATATATATATATATATTATACATATCTTGCCCCTCTTCTTGCTTTATCTTTAGATATGGCTAGCAGATTTCTAGATGCACCTGGACCTTGTTTTACTATTACTACACAACTTTCTCATACTGTACACTAAATGGGAATCTTTTTTCTGCAAAATGTTTAATGAATATAACTAACTGTAAATTGTTTTTCTCTGTAAAACGTACACTGAATGTAACTAAATTTATCTTGTATTCTCTGATAACATGCATATTAAATATAACTGGAGCTTTTCTCCTCCGGTCACCACTGAAAATGGGTTTCTAACCCAGCTGGAATAACCCGGTTAACAAATGTCAATAAATAAATAAATAAATATAAAGTCGATGCATTTGTATAGCTAATGTAGGCATTCAGCCAGTGGTATTTGTTAAAATTGTATATTTATAAGGGACATATGACTACAGAGTCAGCTGCAAGGATTAGCCATTGTAAGGGAAGCAAAAGGATTTGTGTCCTTACACTATTATTATTTTTAATTTGTTTCTTAAAAAAAAATGAAGTGTCCCTTTTGTTTGCATCAATCTGTGGCCTTTGGCTTGGGAAACCCTTGATCACCATGTGGCTGCACCTGTCCATTGCCATGGACAAATGGGAAAAAACATGTATCCGTGAATTACCATATAGGTGGCAGTACACTAAACACCGAAAGTGTGATAAGAGACTTAGGGACACAGGTGGATACTGGTCTCCCTTCGATAACCACATTGCCACAACAGTCAGGAAATCCTTCTATGTGTCACACCTCATCACTAAGGGCTTTTCATCCAGAAAAACGGAGGTCATTGTCCCACTGTACACCTCCCTCATTAGCCCCATTATAGAATACAACGCCCCATTTGGTATGTACCTCTCAAGGCATCTGCATCAACTGGAAAGACCGCAGAAATACCTCACTAAAAGAATCACAGGTCTAAAGCAGATGCCCTACACTGACCACCTTAAATAACTCCAGCTATACTCTGTCGCATCTCGTCTATTCAGAGGGGATCTCTGCTTAACATACAAGGCCATGTCAAACCCAGAGCTGTTGCATGCTACACTTAAAGAAATCCCAATCCCTCAGAGCCACACACTCCAGGGATCTAAACCTTGTCATCACAATAAACAAAACATGCTGGAGGGATAGGTTCATGACCCAGAGACTCCCCAGACTTTGGAATAGATTGCCCATACATGTCAAGCAGAGTGCCTCTTTGGCCATATTCAAAAGGAACCTTGACGATTGGACGGGAGAAATGAAATTCACCCTGGGGATCACGTCAGTTGCCCTGCTAGACAGGGGTCCAGGGAAGTAAATAGTGTGGGAAGAAATAGCCAGGGAATTGTTATGGCTAGGCTTGTATAGGTCCTAGGGCTGATAGCCTAGTACCAACCTATGAACCTATGAACCTATGAACAACACACTCAGTGAACGCAGACTGGAAAGCAGATGCACCTATGGAGACAGTCTTTGCCAGCAGAAACATTAGCAGCAATATTGTTCCAATGTGCCAATAGTCTGTATCACTGTGCACCCAATGGATATCATCATGCATGCAGAAGAGCACACTCTCCAGATTCACAGGGGTGTACATAGCAACCATCTGTGAATGGATCACTGAAATGTACATCTTCTGGTTGAATCCAAGTGCTGCATTTTTCTGATGCATGTATAAGACTGTGTACAGTGAAAAGTTATGAGTCTTTTAAACAGCTGCGTATCTCAAGTCAAATGATTTGTTTCAGGGCTCTGCAATGATGACAGATATACAGAGACTAAGACTTGTAATAATAGGTTAGACATATCATTGTGATGAAAGAAGGTAGTAGGAAGATAACATTTGTCTTATATCATCTATCAGTTAGTGTTTGGCTGTTTTAAGTTTCTGGTGTCTAATTTTTTTAATGGCTTGCAATATGTGTTGGCCACATTTGAGGTAATTGTCCATTAGGATGGCACAAGTTTTGGTTGGTTACAATTTAGATATTTTTGCTGTTGGATGATGTTATTTTGAAAGATTGTGTTTCATTTTGGTATTGTTTAGGAGTAAAGATCATAAGTTTTTAAATTTTGCTTTGCATCTTTTAGCCAAGTTTCAATAGCAGTGAAAGAATTGTGAGTGATGTCCTGAAGTGCTGTTAGGGATGTTGCTGTGCATACATATGTGGGTAACAAAGAAGTGGTTGAAAGTCAAACTGCTGAACTCAGAAAAAAGCCAGCGCAGCTGATCAAAAATGTGGTGATCTGGGCATTTGCCCTCATTTCAGCAGTACAACCTTGAAGATGGTATAGATAATTAGATGGTGGTATGGGGGGTATGGCACAGCATGTTTTATATATTTATTTGTCTTTATTCAATTGGATAGTGATAGATAATTTGCATTCAATCAGTGCCATTTGATATTTTGCATTTTCAATGGATTGTCATATATATATATATATATATATATATATATATATATATATATATATATATATATATATATATATATATATATATATATATATATAAACAGGATAGTGTGCATGCATGCTCTGAGACAAAATTCTAGAAGATGCAAACTTTTTTCAAGGTTTGCAAGCCTCCAGCAACCCCCACATGCCCTGCTACTTGTATATACCAACTCCAATATTGTATAATAGCATGTTAAGGCACCTAAAACAAAAATTTCACACCAGTAAGGCAGACTAATGTTTGTGTATCATTTATGCTTGGCAAAATGCCTATTTACAAAATGAAAAGTTGATAAAGAATACATATATGCATATATATAAGGCTCAATCTTAGGTCCCCTCCTTTTTTCATTATTTATCAATGACCTACACTGGAATATACCACAAGCCACCTGCATTCAATATGCTGATGACTCAACTTTAAACTGCACTGCTAAAAATGTTGCCTCCCTCCAGTCCCTCACCCAAACAGTTTTCCAAAATGTAGAAAAATGGTTTATGCAACACTGCCTCCTCCTTAACCCCAAAAAAACGAAACTTCTTCTCTTTACTCCTACTCACAAATCTCCCATACCATTCTTCTCTATCTCCTCTAATAATGCTACCAGTATTACCCCTGATATGACCACTCGACTATTAGGTGTAACTATTGACAACCGGCTTAATTTTGATGACCATATTAACACCACCATTAAAGCTGTTAACAAAAAAAATGGCACTCTCTACAGAATCAAACCCTTCCTTACCCCAGCAGCTAGAAAAACAATTGCCCAGACCCACCTGATCTCCACCCTTTTCTATGCCTCTGCTATATATACTAACTTATCTAAAACCAACATTACCAAACTCTCGACCTGTTACAATAGTATAGCTAGATTCATTACTACTACTCCCCTCAGAACTCACCATTGTCTCAGCCTCAAACAACTAGATTGGTTAGAGCTAAAGAACCAATTACTCTATCAACAATTACTCATCATTCATAAGACTCTTTACTACCCTGATGATACCCCTAGCCTTAAAAAACTGATTTCACCT